>NC_061786.1:10857500-11157500 GCF_022458985.1 Mugil cephalus
TAAGGAATTAAATGTAATTTAAAATATACTTGCTTAAAAAACCCACACTGGTTGTTATCATTCGGCGCTAGATAAATAATCTTTAATTGAAACTCTTTTAAGATGTGCTGTTGATGATAAAGAACTTCATATATACAGATATTAAATCCCAGGTGTGTGTTGTTTTGTTGATGCTTTGGATAAAGAGACATCAGAACTGGTCTGATAAACTAAACACAGTCACAAAGATCCCCCAAAGCCCAGAGATAGGGCTGTCACCCTCTCCTTTGGCCTAATCTCCCCCACCAAGGAGTTGGCATGTCTGTGTGGATAAAACGGAGCGATAGCTGTCTGCTCTTATCTGACAGGATTTGGTCCGTTGGGAGAGATTTGGCTGCACTGGGAAATGGAGGCAGCACAGTGGAGCTGACCATAACTCTTTGTGCGGTATATTCTGCTAACCCCCATAGCCCAGAGAGCTGTGCACAATCACAGGAACATACACACACACACACACATACAGGCAAATGCTACACACGGCAGTAAACACAATGACAAAGAGAATCCAAAACCAGGTAGCATGTATGTTCTTTGTCCTTTGAGCTGTATCTCTCCCCTCTATCAGCACTTTGTGCTGTCTTACCATAATGGACTTGCCTGGAATTTAAACGTCAGGTCAACACCCAGTTCCCAGACTCATCAGGATACAGGATATTGAAACAGATAAATGAAAAGGACTTGGAGATAGAGATGTATAGGCGGCAGATTGTCTTAGAAAGATGGTCCAGCCATACAAATGCAATATTGCATTAGGACACATGGAGATAAATTGTCCTTTGAATGATTGCAATACTTATTTGCACGGTATCCAATGACTGATCTTATCTAGCACATTTGTTCTGCTCTGTTACAGTTTTGTCCAAACGCGGGGGAGAGATTTAAAGTTAACAGCTTTTGCCACAGAGTATTGTTACTTGAGTTGTGCTCTGAATTAATAATGGTCCCTGCACTTTGTTTGGCTTACCTTGCTTCAGGAAATAGACAGAAGTTGTCAAGTATTTAGTTGCTGTTTTTTTTTTTTTTAAAGAATAGTATGGATTAAGTTGTCAAATAATTCTATGTTCAGAAAAACACACCTCATGGAGCTGTTGTTTACATGACAGCAGTCATGTAGGCAGGACTGCCTTGTTGTTCTTGGACCGTGTTACTTCCCAAGAATGCACTTGTACACGAGGCTTATAATTATTACCCGAGTCCTTGGGCTTAGTGATCCTGTTGACAAAGGACGTCAGGCTGGGTTGGTTGGGGGACAAGGGCACTGAATTATTTGTATGTTGAGTATGTCTTAGGGAGAAACATGAGAAACGGTCACACATATCTGATCTGGCGCAGGGCCAGGAGAGCAGGGCTGGGAGTGGAAAAAATAGAAAGGAGCAAAAAGGTCAAAGTGTTTTCTCCCCTGGATCGCCGTTTCCAGTTATAATGACTGTATTTTCTGTTGGTGTCTGTATCCTGCTCTCGGTACACCGAATGACCTGTTGTTGTTTAATGATGAAACGGATAAACGCCTGCATACAGATTACTGCGGTGTGCCTTAAACCCCCACTTAACCCCAGGTCATGTATCTGTGCTCTACAAACAAATAATTTAGAACCTACCTTCATTTAACCTTGGCGGTGACAGTGTAATGAAATATCTTTGAGAATCATCTTGTGGTATCTCTGGAGAGGAGCTCAGTGCAGTCAGCTGAGCACGTAGAGCTACACGGGACTGAATAAAGTGTTTATTCTATGGATCACAGCACTGAAATATCTTCCCCTGCAGAGTCTTAAAAGCCACAATCACAAGCTGCTGCTGCAGGCGTTTCCATTGTACAGCTTAATAACAGAATCGTACAAGCACATGAACATTATTTTGTAGGACGGCACGTAGGATATACATTTGTACATATATATATATATATATTTTTACATTCTGCAAAGATGTGAGAATCGGTTTAGAGCTGTGCTGTGAAAACTTTAACACAGACCAACAGTGCGTGTTGAGTGTGTAGCAAGATGTTTGACTGCAATTTTGTAAGTGGAAGAAATGTAGTAGGAACGAGTGAGTGTAGGTTTGCAGAAAAGTAGAAAATGCCCTGAGGTGAACGTGGTTAAGTCACAGCAGGCATCAAGTTAATAAGCAGCAAAAAACTGTAGCTCCAGCTTAGGACCTGCATTCCTCTCCCATGGTTTCTCCCACGTATGTGCTGATTGACATCATCTCTGACTGACATCTCCCGACACCTATTCACTTCACTGACATTGAGAGACCTTATGCACAACTTGTGCATATTTTACCAAGAATGTGCTATTCCCAGAATTACTATTTTTACTAAAAGTGTACTTACGGGACCTGCTGTTGGAATATGTGAGCTCATGGTTACAACGTGCTTGGCGTTCAAGTGATAACATCAGCTGTGGCTTGAGAACGCCGATGCTAGGCAACCGCTGGCACCTTAAAGCCAGGAGGCTAACTGCCCGGGAACTCAATTTTGGAAATGTCAGGACATAAGGAAAGGATGAGGCTGTTGGAATCAGAATTTTCCTCAGACATATTGGAAGAACAGTTTTATTTCACCTTTATTTAACCAGATAAAAGACCCAGTGAGATCAAGACCTCTTTCACAAGGGTGACGACAATCACCCTTGTGAAAGATAACGACAATCGCGAAATAAACATTGAAACAGAAATGCAAACTGTTTAGCAGATAAAATGCAGGCGTGATGACTCCAGTAACAATTTGAAAACGCCCGTCTTCGGCCTTTTAGAATAGAGCGAAAGTCCTCAAATGAGATAAGTTTAGACATTTTCAGCTCAGATTGAAAGGCAAGCAGATTATATATTAATTTACCATCAATCATCATTTCTGAAATCATCAACTTATGAACTGTGGCCTCTCTGCAGAAGTCCACTTACAAGGTTGTGAATACCACGAGGAGTTCATTTATACCAACCTTTTCATGAATATGGTAAACGTGATCCAATTTTATGGCAACATTAGCGACAGAAGCATTAAGTGATGTCTCGCAGTTCACAGCATGACTACCTCCATCATATCACAGGTCTAATCTCAATAATTACGGCTAGAAATCTGTGAAGGACAAACCATGCAGGATTTCACATCATCACCATATAATCCTATCTTCCAGAGATAAATCTGAAATCAAAATGTGTTGACCACATTTTGATCATTTTAAAGATTTTTATAATGTTGTTCTTGTTAAATCCTACCACTGTCGAACAGCTGCAGATATCTTTTTTGCAGTTTCACGAGTCTGCGTCGAAGAACACACCATCAGCTGTTGCCTGCTGCTAAACTGTTAGCTCACACCAGCACTAACCAGGCTGCTGGGAGTACATGTTGCCACCGTGGCAGTGGCTGTCATAATTGGGCAGGGATTTCTTCCTCCCAGTCTGGGCATAGGGGTGGCTGTGTATGCTAATAACCTGGGCAATTAGCCTGTGGAAACGCATCTAAAAAAGGCCTAATCTACATTAGGTCTACAGACACCCCGCCGGCAGACACAGAAGTCACACTGCTCACCTCTTAAGAAGCCCAGTGCCTCTAGTTACGCAAGCCCCTTCAAGGTCTGTTGTGCGTCTCGAAGCCGTACGTGCGCTTCGAATGCGCTTCCCGAGATTCTGCGGTGGGGTCTGCTGGAGGAAAACAGCCGCATCATATCTGACTGGCAGACGGACCAGAGATTCCCCCTCGGTCAGTCGACGCTGAACCAAACAGCTCTCTCTTGATTGGCTCTTCTCCCGTCCTGAGGGTGTAATTAGAAGACGGGTCAGAAAAGGTCCAGCTACGCCTGTTGCACCAGTGTGGCACAAATGACCCATCATCTGGCGTGACGATAATGACATGTGTGGTTGTGGAGCGGCGATGACAGGCAGCCAGCAGTCATCATCATCACCATCACGACATACGAGACGACTGGGGGAATATGGGGCAGTTAACCTCTGCATGGCTGCTGTCACAAATGGGCCTTTTATCTTCAGGGTCACTACCCAATTCTGCAGATGGACATTTTAAAAACAATTCCTGAGTTTGAAAACCCAGCGGAAAAGAATTTCAAATGGTTGCGTGATCATTCTGTTTTGTGTGTGAATTATTGTGTATTGTGATCAAATCCCAATGGGGATTGAAGGCTTTGCAAAGCATGTGTGACCCCCCACCCTACAGCTGCTGCTTCCATAGACGGTAATTGGAAAGTGTTTATGCGCAGTTGACATTTCGATATTTGTACAGGCTTTCCCATAATCCTGGAAGGGGAAGTGGGGAAGCTCCTTTATTTGATTGTGACATTTATGCGCGATGCGCCGTAACAGTAGGTGCTACTTGGTTAAATGTTACATGGCTATGTTAGTGCGTGTTCCGTTGCTACCTTGTGTGGTTTCTGTTGATTATAATTGCACCGTGTCCATGCAACAGCTCTTATTTTGAGCAGAAACACTTCATCTCATTTATGTGCATTGTCTGTTAATGAGTTTTTTGTTTTTTTGTTTTTTTTTTGGATCGCTTTCAAGTTTTGAAGTTATGTCTTCAGACTCATAGACTTACCCCCGCTTGTGTTATGGTTAATGCATAATTCATCATTTATTGCAGTCTTTGGAAAATGTTGGAGTCTGCGTTTTTTCTTCTATGGCTCTCGGATTTCTGTTAAACTTCCTCGAGTTCAGAGGTGGAGGAGGAAACAGAGGGCTCACGAGTGCCGAGTTCAGAAGGAAGGCCAACCAGCAAACTGTTGATTTAATCCAGACCACATCATGTAGGCTGCCGTCCAAATGAACTTAAGCTCCCTATCACACTATCAACTGGTACAGGGAGCTGTGCTCACTGCGATAACTCAACATAACCCATAAATTTTAAGCAAACTATTTTAGCAGGCTGGTCTTTTCCCCAAACTCATGACAAAAACAAACAAGGCAAATGGCAAATCACCTTCCTACTTCTGTTTGCCCATTTTCCATTGACAATAATGACATAAACACTCTCTCTGCATGTGTAAGATGAATACCTGGAGCCTACGGTCTCTTAGTCCAGGGGTCTTCAACGTTTTTACTGTATGTGTTCTATATTTAACTCGGCCTACTGCTTATAATATACATTATTATCATTTTGCGTTCCATATTAAGCTGTTCAGATAATACACCGGTGCAACTGTCATAAACATAAACATACATATATATATCATGCACTGTTAGCTTCTCTCCTGCTAATATTGCAGCGTGCTTCTGGGATTTCACCTGGAGACTGAATAGGCTCTCGGCCTATTGCGGCAATCTTACAGAGTCAGAGTGTTATATGCGGCCTTGTGATTGGCTCAGCGGTAATGGGGTGGGGCCTATTATGCACAGTTGACAGGTCTAGTGTTGCGCTCCGTGTAAAACGGTGCACTGTTAAGACAGCTCTAGCTGTATTTAAAGAAATTTAAATTTGTGGGGGGAAATTTAAAAAGTACCACCATGGACCCTCTAGGGGTCGTGGACCCCCTGTTGATCTTAGTCCCTTCTCTTGTTTTTGATTTTTTTAGACTGTCATAATTTCTTTAACAAAGCGTTTCTTAATCTGGTGAAATATTGTTTGGACACTTCCCAAGTTTTATTCATTTAATTCATCCCGACCATCAGAGACAGTGACTTCATAGAACCCAGGTTACATCCATGACTCTCACTTTCTATCCGTACGCTCCGTACGCTGTGAGCTATCCCATCTTTCTTTTGTATTGTTGCTCTCCTCTCGTATTCTGGCCAGCCAATCATCGCTGTTCCACGGACAGCGACACATCTAAGATAACTTCCCTTACCGCAGAACTCAATCCAAACAAATTACTTGGATTTTTACATGCATGTGTGCCTTTTTGTCATCACCATAATAATGTGATCGTTTATCTATCATCATGCCGTCAGCTTTCCAGTGTTGAGAAAAATAAATAAATAACAGAAATAGTTTCAGGCAGTGTTGGAAAAAAAAAATATCTGCCAAGCTGTAAATCACACTGTAAATAAATAAACCAGGTTCTCTGTTTCATTCTGAGTGCATGCCCTCCAATAAATCTGTCTCAGGAAAATATTTGCATTTGCACCTGGTGTCCCATCATAGAGTGATTTATTTTTCTCCCTTTCATGATGATAATCATAATATTTTGGCACAGAAGAGCAAGATGCCTCAACATGAATTTTATAATTTTATAATGATCTGGTTTCTTCAGATACTTTATTCAGTTTCCACTCTAATTTCTGGGTCACCTGTTCCTTGTTTTTCAAAGAAGCTACCGAAAATAAACAACTAATTTGTGACTTAGATTTAGTTCTGCTGCTTAAATATCTGCTCAGTAACCCTTAAAATGCTCAGTTGCAGATGATTTTTCTCCACCTCATTCAGGCCTGTGATGTACAATTAACTTCTTGTATATTCCTTTGGGTTTTCTTCCACCTGACTATGGCCCAGGGTTGTGCTGGCAGCCTAATCTCTCTGCAACCCCCATCGTATCACAGCACAGCAGCCAAGTCACAGCACATAACAAAAAGTGTTGATTACATAGGGATCCATAGCTATTACCCAAGAGGTGGAAAACATGAGCCGCTGCAAACAGCAGGCCTTCAGTTCGCTCCAGCGATCCCTGCATTCCCTCACTGCCTGGGCTGTTCTTCCCAGAAACACTGACCACTAATGATAGCGGAGCAACACCTGAGCATCCTGAATGACAGCATGCACCAGATTCTCATGGGAAGGACTTCCATATTATGATTTAAATGAGTGGTTTGGCAGCTGCAATTCCCTGAATCTCAAACCAAGGAATTCTCCTCGGGCAGATGTCACACAACATTTGGGCTCGTGGCCAAAGGAACGACGTCCGCATACCTGGAAGAGGCTTTTAATACTCCGCAGGGCTTCCGCAAATCAATACACTGTATCAACAGAGTTAAAATTGATGCGTATGGAAATACAGTAAATACATCATTTTAGCAAAGCGTATTGGCAGTCCTGTAAATCTGTGATTGCTGGTACTGTTGTTGTATGATGACTCATGGGCAATTGGTTGGAAGTCGCATCGATTAGACGCTGGCTCCAATTAAGGAGATGGCCTCCACGCAACAAATAGTTGGTAATGGATAGAAGCAAATAGTTTTATTGTGTAGAAATGTCTGTAGCTTAGCTGTAAATTATCCTCAATTATTGACAGATTATTCTGCTCGCTTTCTTCCAGCTGATTTCCCTCGAGAGGCAAACAGACTTCACAGACGAAAGAAAGAAATAATAAATAATACTATGCAACCATTTGAGCTACATAATGAAATGCAAATCGGGACTAATTCAAACAAATAATTCAATTTTACATCAGTCAAGTCGTCTGGTAAAGTAAGATGTATCTACCGGTATCTTATTATATTCACACCCGCCACATCCGCAAATATATATATATATATATATATATATATATATATATATATGTATATATATATATTTGCGGATGCTAATGTTATTCGACGTTGGTAACTTTTTATTTTGCAGACCTGTAATATACTTCTATCTTTATGTTGTTTCCTGGAATTAATATCATTTGCCTTTACTTCTCAGGTAAATTAAGACTGGAAATTATTATTATTAGGGCATAGCTGCGTTCAGTGTATCAGTTGTTGTTAATTTATAAATTGCCTCCATTTACATCAAAACTAGTTTTATTTAGTCGTCATATAAGTTTGTCTGCCGGGGGAAAAAAAGGAATTATGTTGTATATTCAATTACACAAAAATTATTGTTAAATTAGTTATTTGAAGTTATATTAGTATAAATTCCATATATCTGGAAAACTTTCCTGGGTCTTGGTTGTATAAATAAATCTCCTTTAATTTTTACAATGTTGCAAAGCATTTACACTAAGTACAAACTGCAACAATGCTTTACACAAATTAAACATTTCTCCCTGGCGGTCTGAAAATAACCGACAAGCGTTTCCTGTTGGATGTTCTGTAGAAAGACTCGTTATTATTTCCACAATATGACCTCACAGGATCTTTGATCAGCCCTGCCAGGATGCTCTGTTCTTCAGAAATTGAATTCTGCGGCCATAATGCCAGTCGACACAGAGCTGAAGACGTCCACGGGTCATGGGAACAGGAAATGCAAACTAGTGAATAATGTCAGGTAAATGAGAAACGGAGAGGACTGGCTGTCCTCCAAAGAGGAGCCTGCAACCTGCGGAAAATTAGGAGCATCGGAGGCTAAATTGCTTCCAGCTGGACGCCTGTACGAGTTGCGGACAGAGGAAGGGACAGGGAGCACGCCTGTTGAACCACACGCTGACACTTGTGAATAGAATTTATGTATTTGGAACAGCACTCAACCCTCATTGGGGTTTTTGAGGGGACTTTATGGTACCTCTGTGACCTTCTGCTGCTCAATGTCCCCAGTGAGCAGTTGTGAATTTGCATATCTGACTGTACAGATACAGATTTAGTTATCCCTCATCTCCCAGCACAATGGAGACGTGCATAATCTACAATTCGTAGTTCCTGCAGTAGGTACAGTATATGTTTACTGCATCTCCTTGTTTGCCCTCCATGTCGCATTAAGAACACATTCAATTTGCCACTTTTTAACTTATTAAACTTGGCCTATCTAACTAATCATTCTATTCATTGCAGCATTTATTCCATGATAGCAGCCAAATTGAGCGATAGTTTGTTCCGCTTGTTTGCTTCTAATTTTCTCAGGTAATACACACTATAGGGAATTAAATTAAATTCCAGAAAGGCAATGATTATGCAGGGCAGGATTTTCTATTACATGGCTTGGAGCAAGTGTAAACATTGCCATATTGCAGCCCATTGAGAATCTCTGTGCGTTGTGTTCCATCTGAGCCGCGGCGCTTCGCTTCGGCGTCTCGGAGACTCCCGCTCCTGTCGCACGCTGGGATCAGCCGAGCCCAGATTAATCTACTAGACATGCTACGCGTCTCCCCTTGCCTCTGCGCTCTTTTGAAAACTTGATAAGAAATTCAGAATCCTTCCAATCAAAATTTAGAACCACAGAGGAATACTACAGTAATGAGTTTCTTCCAAGGCCATTTGATTCCCGTTTTGCAGGTGGAAGATGGATATGGCAATGAAGTCCCTCAAGGCCCCCGGGCTATAGTCACACTGCAGTGTGATTTAAAAGGAGACTTCTCCAGACTGGGAAGCAGGCAGAGTGGCTAATGGAAGAACCCTATGGAGGCCGAGATAAAGAGGGAGGAGGACGAGAAAAGAGGCGAGAGCGAAGAACAAGGAAAGTGCTTCCAACTCCCTCATGATGCAGGGAGCGAATATCGACCAGGAAAAGTGTCTTTTACCGTCCATTGCCTCTGAGCTGAGAGTCTCACTGGTGTCCGAGTGTGAGCACCAAACGGCCAAAACGCACCACGTGTGACTGCTCTTATAACAGGTGGCAAGAGTATCTTATCTACTGCTTGAGAATTTCACTGTTTCCCCTGCTGAGCAGACGCTACGTTATTCTCTGCCCCCGAGTCTAAATATTTGCTCAATTATTGATAAAATTAGGAGGAAATTTGTCAGCACTTCAGCAGGTTAGGCGAGGTGCTGCTGTTGGCAAAAGCCATCCATCATCGAGGCTTAGTTCAGCTGTCATTAGCAGGGGGGTTGTGTCTGTTCTTGTCGGAGAGGTGCTGGGAACAGCCCCTAAGAGGCCCATGGGTAAATCTGTCCGTGCTCCTGATTCACTGGGCCGTAAACATAGCGGGGACCTTGTGATTACAGGGCCTCGGTTTGAGCTTTCTGGGTTTGGGCTGAGTGCAGGTTGCGAGGGATATGCCAGCTTGGTGTGAAAGGATCCTCTCATGGAGGACAGGTACCAACACCGCTGACGGTGGAGGGAGAGGCGCTGCATGACAGAACAGGATCTGAGGTTACAGGCTGCACAATGACAACTTAACAAGATGGCACATTTGTAATTATCATTCATGACTATCATTACCCATTGCATGAGCTCGCTTTTCATCCAAACCATCACACTTTTTTTTTTTTTTTTTTTTCTGTAACCCAGTCGGTATTTTTATATGGCATCGTTTTTACAAAGGGTAAAGTCTTCCTTCAGGGCATGGAGGTAAAAATTATACCGTCGATCCTTCTGCAGTGAACTTGCTGACCTGGGATCACACCAGAAGAACAACTACAACTATATGTGGAATTCAGTGAACATTTTGATTATTAAAAAGATTACAGTTTAGGAAAAAAAAAGTGGATATATTAATTTCATAGATGTGCAAACTGATTTAAGAGTCAGAGACAAACCGTACGGAGCCACAACTGAATCAAGCCCTCGGAGCTTCACCTTGAAATAAACATGTTGCTCATTTGCTGTCATATAAGGGGAATTGCTTTACTTTCCTACCCAGCAGAACAGTGCATCAACTTTTGAAGAAAAGCACATTTTTAATATGTTTTTTCTATACACCACAAGGTCAAAAGACTAAATAAGCGCACGAATAGAAAATCAATTCAAGGTTTATGGCCACTGAGCCTGAAAGTCTGCTGGGGATTGGGATTCCTAATCTATTAAATCACGTTTAATAATCTAAATCTAGTCATACTATAGATACACCACTTACACACCACTTACTCTGTAACTTGATGCCTACTAGAGTACACCAATACCAAATGATCTAAACAAATGAGACTCCTCCTCACTCTGCACGTCGACAGCCTTTTCCCCCGAATGGTCGTTCAGACACCAATCAGCAGAATGTTCTGTGTGAGAAAACACTTGAATTGGAGCCTCTTCTTTCCAGCCCAGAGGATTGCTCTCAGTCTATCCGTGCCTGGCTTGTTTGTATTGGATGCGTGTAGCAGCATTTCGCCGGATGGCAGCTGTGGACCCCCCCAGTAATTGTCCTTGACAGAGTGAGAGAGAGCCGTTTCAACCGGCGGAGATCAGCTCTGTGCTCACGGTGTCAATCAAGAGGGCCGACCCAGCGCGGGCTGAGATAGATCAGCCGGTGGCGCAGTCAGAATGAAGTGACTCTTGTCTAATGGCCTGTCTCCGCGCCATTATAGGTGACAGAACGCATTACAAGACTAGCAATGATTATTTGTGGCAATACAGTATTACAAAAAATGGTATATTGCTCTTTCCTGTGCAACACTGAGATGTTATAAAAATGCAAAAATTATACTTTTTGGGTTTAGGACAAAAAAATTTTCAAACCTAATGGTATCACCATCAGTCTCAGCTGTACTAGTGCTGATTAATAAATACCAAACATGAACCAACTAAACATCAACATGTTAGCATTGCTATTGTCAGCATGTACCTGATATTAGCATCTCACTCAATGCACTGTCTCATGCCATCATGGCTGTAGACTCATAGTCCTGTATCACTATGTGATGCTGTGTAATTTGGCTTAATATCTCAGATCTTTCACTTGAGTGTCAGTCGGCTCAGTAACACGTAGACCGTAGAAAAAGAGGTTGTTGGGGACGATGAATCATAAAACAGTCACAATGAAGAATTTGATGACTGTGTTTACTCCGTCCTACGTTTTACTACCATAATCCTATTCCCCCACTTTCCCATCTATCTCATGTCTGCATTCAGCCTAAATCATGTTGTTTTTACAGCACTGTAGATAAAGCAGAGCCAGCTTTATCTTCTTCATGTGCCCATTTCTCTCTTTGGGATATTATTACTGGGGCAGTAGCACCGGGAGCCATCAGTGTATATAGGTGACCTCCTCTTTTCCTGGTCTGATTGTTAGCCGACGGATCCTGTTTGAGGAGTGAGTAGCGATAAGAATCGCTGCAGATAGAATGACCTGCCACCAAGACATCTGGGGAGGGGTAAGAAACCCTGCATCGCGTTTCCCTCCGTTTTTAATAATAATGCTCCTAGAAGGAAGAAAGAGCGCGCTTTCATTCGGCTAAAACAGAGACACTCGTCTAAAAGCTGACATGAACTCTGCTATTAACGTCTTATCTTGAGCCAATGGGAACGCCGCGTGTGGAAATTATGCGACGTGTGTGTCTAGAGACAAAGGTGGCTTGTTTATCGTTCTGCAGCACGGGATTCGGTTACAGTTATGCTCCTGCCACCATGGCAAAGGAGGAAGCACGCATCACTCCGTGGCACCGTCTCCTTTGGCAGTCGGTGGAGTGAGAGATCACAACATAATTTCCAGGCAGGAAGGAACATGCTGGTGGAACATGCGCGAGGCAGAAGGCCACTGAACAGGCGTGAACATTAACACAAACAGTGCCAGTCAAAATGACTGATTACCTCGGAGGACGTGCTGTGAAAAGTCAATTCAGCACTCAAACCCCTTCTTTCAAACCCCCTCCCCTGCCAGCCTTTACATGCTGGCCCACAAGCCTACATGCACCCCTCCCTGGGGTCTTCAAAATGTACAATCATTAAAATACTACCAGTGGTCGCCCTTCATTGTAATTTCTGAGTCGTGCGGTTTGAAAGTCCTTGTGCCTAAGCTGTTGCGATTATTCTCCCACTGCCACACCTACAAGAGTAGACGCATTATGTTTTTAAATGCTCCTAAATCTTTCCTGGTGTACCACTGTGATGTTGCATTGATTTTACACAGACCACAATTTGGTGCTTACATACAGCTAGAGAGTATTGTAAAGAGTTCCATAGCTGGAATGAAGTGGCAGAGCATAAATAATGCACAAATAGAGGATACGTGACATGACATCATGCGCTCTCTTTCGTGAGCACTTGGATGAATAAAAACCTAATGAAGTTAAACAGTGAAGCGTTTCTGGCCTCGGTGCTTCTGCTCGGTGTCTGTTCCACTGTAAGTGCTCACATACAGGTTTGAGTCTCACTCCCAGTGGATTTGGTCTTGGCTTCTGTTTGCGCTCCATGTATTTATAGACTGTTTTCTACCAGAGGAGGACTAACCGTCCTCAAACTGCCCTTCACATCTGTAGAAACACTAGCCTGTCCCACAGTGCCCCCACGCAGCCAGACCTGATGCACCTCATCCCTCTCCGTGAACTCCCTCACACCCGGACAGAACCCTGACAAAAGATCTTTCACAGCGCCCTGCTTATCACCGACCAATGGACTGAGAAATAAAAAAACTACCAATATGTTCTACTTAGGTTCATAAAGTTGTAACAGAGCTTAGAGTGTTTGATAGCTTATTTTGGTTCGTGTTCCCGTTTCACACATACTGTAACAACGTAATACAACTCACTGTGCATATGACTTCTCATCGTGGCTGTTTGCCTAAAGCCCTTTCCCAGTGACCGTGTCAAACCGCTGTTTGCGGATCATGGGCCTCTGACAGGAGAATAGATTGCATGTATTTATATTTCACAGGGAGAAAAAAAAAATCAGCCGTCTATCGCCTGAGGGTTCGGTTGCCTATCAGCGTCCTTCACGACTCCTGGAGAAGGAACGTAACGCATTTTCATCCGTCAACACGGACAAGAAGAATGTTGTTTCAGGTTTCAAATGAAAGCGTACAGTAAATAAGGTCTGCAGGCCAGCGTTGCTTTTACTGTTACCTTATCCATCCATCCACTGCTTCCATGTATCTGATCTTGTATAAGCAGAATACTGCTGATATCATTATCTGCCAGTTATGTGAATTATAGTCTGAAACGAGTCACACATTTCCGTCTAGGAAAATAAGACCTGCTTGGAAAAGAAAGTGGTGGGACCTAGATATCTGCAAGACGTTCCTCTGCATCGCCTCCCCCATGCATCCTCTCGCTTGCAATCTGACAAGTGTAATCACGGGGCAGGACAACATTTTATGGGGGCTTCTTTAATAACCAGCACGACCGCTTGACCTCTGCGAGTCCCACAAAGGCAGCACCTCCTCCAGCCATCCCCCCACCTCGGCTTCAGGACCGGGTGGACTGTCCCCCTCGCATCACCCTGCCTCCTCTCTGCCAATACATTCCCCTGGCCTCCATCCTCCCATGCTGACATGCTCAGATGCTCCAATAATGCCTTGTAGGTCTAAAGGTCACGCCTGACCTGTCACAGTGGATTGGGCCTCAGACAACAGCGCTCCTCAGGGAGCACAGAAAGCCGTGCCTGTCACCTTGCCAATCATTTCTCAGCTTGACTTGTTGTCACTATTTTGCATGTGGCACCTATAGTTTACTATCGGAGGCTGTCCATATGAACTAATTAAACCTAAAGAAAAATGTAATAACTTCTGAAGACAGACCTTCTTTCATAGATTAGTTTGATTTATTTCTTTTTTTTAAACCTGAAGGGATTTTAAGAGAACAAATATCCAGCGGATGATGGATGCGTGGCAGATGTTTAAAAGAGATCAATTGTAGTTTGAAGAAGTGCTGTGGTACTGTGCTATATTTGTAGCTTCTGTGTCATGCTTCGGACCATTATACCTCATACAGCTGAACAGACTGGCGCTGCTTTCATTGTATAGAAATAATATTAAAACATTTGTATTATGATCAGAAGCTATGATAATATTTCACCTTATACAAGATATGATAATCCTTTAAGTATTGCACGTATACTGCAAATACTATAACAGCTTCATTATATTTGTTTGTACTTTTCTGCGTAGTGCTGCCTATTAATAATGTATTTCTTGGTTTTGCAATCATTGCTCACGGAGTATCAGACAGATCTGGGGTTCTTCTCTACAAGAAATGCTATTTGTTCAAAATATCCATTTATTATTACCATAAATAGTTCGTATAATGACAACAGATGGGTCTGTGCCTTGGCACAAAGGTTCAAAATGTCCCTATGGAGAGCTATACTAGGCCGAGTCTCTGTTAGTCAGTACAATAAATATACAACCATGTTCAGGTCTTGTGGTCAGACTCAAGAAACAAGAACCAAAGAGCTATGCTAGCTGAATATCCAGAAGGATCCATGTCTTAACATATGTATGTGTTCTCTTTGATGGTATGTCTCCATTTGTGTTTCTTTGTGAAGGCTTCCTCGTGATGGATAGGGAAGTTTCTATTTCCTCTGGACACCCCTGACAGATCATCCATCCTTAAACAATTTGGTAGTGCCCTCGGAGCCTGAGAAGACTGAGAGAAACGATGGGCCACACAACTGACAGTAGCCTTAATGAAAGACTCATCAGAGGCTGCAGGCGACCGGGAGGCAAGCGCTTTCACTCTTTGGATGGTTGGAGGAATAACATGCTGTCAAGTACAGATGGCCGCTGAGGCAGGAGAACATTATGAGATTAGTGGGCAACAGGTATAGCATGGTGGAGTTCTGGGTCTAGCTGAGGCAGACAAAGAGATTACTGGGAATGGGTCTGTCACACAGAGAAGACGTGCAGTAGGGTGCTGTACTAATAGCGCAGATTTGTCAAAGAAATGGTGGGTGCTACCCAACTGGAGCTGCAGTTTAGCTAAATCCAGGAGCAGAATTCAATCTTGTTCAGTGTTTATCTTGTTTCAGTAAGTTACAGTACATTATATATTAAAATAACACGGTGCATCTGGTACCACGCTGGGCAGTTTGTATACATACCAAGTGAGACCAGTGAGTAAAAGGCTCTGGGCTGCTGTCAGGCAACGAGATTTATAGGCCACAGCTGCATGGAGTTGTCTTTGGTCTCTGTGTCAGTCCTATAACTGCAGCCTAACCTTTCTGCGATGGCTGGCCCTCTGTGATGGATGGATGTGTTAAAGTCAGGTTAAAAGTCCACTTCCAGTCACTCGCCGGGACAACCAAGACTTTAATCTTGAACCCTGCAGGGCTGCCAGTAATATAGCCATCCCTGAGCCCGATGAACAAAGTGAGGAGACCTGCTCCACTGACTCGAGGCTGGGTGGATGAAACCCTGGCTCCTGTCCCACTCCTCAGATTACCCACCTGCTCTGATCATGGACAGTGTGCAAAATGACATTAGCCACTAATAAGGCTCGCAAATGAATGTGAACGGCGGAGCAGAGTCACCGTAACAGACTCCCAAATTGGTTTTGACTTTCCTCGCTGTCATCTCCACATTGTAAGTGATTGCCTTTGCTTTTCCAAGAGTTGTTTGTTTATTTCCCGGTGGGAGCAGGCCAAAGACAAAGCCAGGTAATAAAGGCAGTATTAGCAGGCTAATTAGGCTACAGCCCTGCTTTGGCAAAACAAATCATTTCATCACTTGTTTCACAACAGAGCATCATGGCTCTTCAGAGTGGTAATATTTCACAGCCAATTTCCTGCACCTCGGCCTTATTCACCAACTTTTGTCAATAAATCTTCACTCATATCCATATTTATTGAGCTGAGAGTTGGAGGCCAGGAGTGCAGCGCCCAGATAATGAAGACAATGCTTGAGCATTGATTCAAAACCCCTCTCTGAGGTTTAAGACCTCCCACAGATACTCATTCTTCTATAATCTGATGCATACACAGGCCTTGTAAAACTGACTCGATGCCAGCTCTGCGTCTTGGTGGTCAGAATGCCAATAAATTACTTTAACTTACATGGCCGTGCGTGTGTATGTTTTGTTCATTCTCATGCCTTTATTCAGTAAACAACATTGTGCAGACCCCAGTAAAGTACTTTGCATTTAGCGAGGCTGCTCGTATATTATCTGTGTGTGTTGCTGCATTTTCTAGTGTCAAATAATGGCCTTCTTGATGAAAACCACTCTCAAAACGCTCATGTGTTGTTACACACGAGAACTGCTGCACTCTCCCAGGAATGTTAGGAGTGTGACATCCCGAATCCCGCTCTGATTGAATCTGGCAGAATCCAATCCTGCAGTATCTTTGAGTGGAGATAACTGGTACGGTTCTGTAGTCAGTGTGTGCCCTCAGCATCCCTGTCCATGCATGGATAGTCCAGCTCTCACTATGAGGGAAAGTAGGATTATGTGTCTTAGCCTTTCGGAGTCCGATTCTCCTCCCTGCCTCTCCCTTTTCTCCCCCCCTCTGCTCCTCAGTGGAAGGTCACCTGAAGGAGGTAATCCCTATTCCTCTCTGTTTTCTCTCTCTTTTATCTGAGGGGCTTTGTGGGCAGCGCTGGAACCCAGCCACTGATCACTAAAGCAAAAGCCAGCGCACAAACTGAGAAGCAGAGGGGAACAGCTCGATGCACGAGATTGCTCCCTTTTATCCCCCTGGCGTGAATTGCAAAATGAGTGCCTCACTGTAAAGCACAGGGCGAGGTTTAAAATATGCATGAGTTCCAGTTTCCTAATACATTGTGCAAACTTACTTATAGGATGTGACCAGCAGTTCCCTCCCACGTTCAAAGGAAATGAGTGTGTGTATGTGTGTGTGTGTTTAGGCAACAGATAGAATCTGTGTGTTCTTGCTACATTTTGAGAACACCCACGGGATCAGAAGATATATTTACATTCAGCTGTTTTCTGGTAGATTTAGGCTTCTGCGTCACTTGTTTACACTCACTCCAACATCTGTGAAGAATACAGCTGGAAATCTCCGAGGGGAGATGCCACCTGCTGGGATGTGTCGCCGTTTTATCTTGCTCCTTGTTTGACCGTGAGATGAAATTGCACTATGCTTCACGGCTTCCTTGTGCACTCGTTCAGCTATACCAAACGTTAGAAATATGAACATTGTGTTAAATCTGACACTAGATACAGTAGGGCTAGGCGGTATGACCAAAAATGTACATCACTGTATTTTTCTAAATTCTGACGGTATCATGGTTTCATAGAAAAATCCCACAGTAAAACAGGTTTGCATTGACTCGTGTTAGCGCTGCTACTACTGTATTGTAATAATTGTAGTCAGCGCGCAACATTTTTTTCTCATTCCTGAAAAGCTAAAATTGGGGACATTTTCGGGGACAGCTTTAGCCTGGGGACCGGTCATTCAAAACAGGGACTGTCCCCAGAAATCGGGCACGTCTGGTCACCCTAAAAAACCCAAAACAACCGACACAGCACTTTTTTGGTTGGCGCAAGTCCTCTCACATTCTGCCACTTCATTTTTCGGACCTTTCCATCTTTACCACCCTTGCAGTGACACAGTCACACCATGTATGTTTAGAAGCGCTACACTGAAAATGGTGCGATCGGAAACGGTGTCTCTCTGCGCAGCGTTGTTCCGAATGCCGTGTAATCAAATACACTGGTTTGCCGGTATATTCAAAATTCAAATCATAACACAAAAATGAATAAAAATACTGGTATTCGGTATGAACCCTCACACTGCCCAGCTTATTTTTTGCCAAACTTGATGTCATTTTAAATGCCTTTTCGGTTTCACGCTCACTACATGTATGCCTCCACTCAACCCAATGACTGATAGGGTGGTAAAAAAAAAAATGAATCACCTCCAAGGGGGAGGGAAAGGGTTGGCCGTCAGAGTTATGCTAGTGAGGAACATTACCCTACTCTGTATATAATGAGACATATTTAAAACAGCAATCATCCCCTCCTTTGAACTCCGGGTCACGCTGTGGAATCAATCCCTTAGGTGATTGAAAAGAAAGGCCATATGTGTGTGAGAATGAGCATATTAACCAAGGTCACACACGCTGCATGTGGAATGGATGTTCTCCCTCAGAATTGCTGAGTGCGATTAAATCTTTGGCTTAGAATCACATTCAGACTCTAAATCATCGGTCAGGTCATTAAGTGAGCTCCGGGTCTTTTCTGAACTGTTCTTTTCAATTGAATTAGAGTATTATTCTGGATAATTTGGTTTGGAGATTAGTCCTTCATAGGGGCTCCAGTGTCCGTAATTGCTTTAGGATGAACAAGGACGAAAGACACTGGGAAGAGACGCTTCAGAGGGCAATTTTCAAATGAAGAGTGCAAAGCCTTCGCTACATATTTATTATATTTGAGATATTTACAGCATTCCTACTTCCCTTAAGAAAGTTTTGTTTTATAATTTGCATTCCTTTTTACGTTATGTGGTCTCGTCAGGGTCATTAATCCGAGCCCGCGCTGGCATCCTTATTCATCCCTGTCAGTTTTCCATTTGACTTGATATGCTGGCTGTGCTTCGACACACACTTAAGTAAATATATTTTATATAGCGAGCTGTGGTGGGGATTCATAACTACCTCTCTGTGTGGTGCTCCTATCTTCTTGTACGTGATGAGATTTGTGGCTGTAAATGATTGAGTTTGTTTTTCAATGTCAGTTTTAGATTCCTATGCCTCGAAAACACTGCTTCGGCAATCGGCGATATTGGCCCAGGGTCTGCGCTCTTTCATAAGCACATCAGTGGACCTTGAGATGTGTGAATTAATAAAACGCTGCTTCAGCTGGTGTTGCATTTGAAGGTGTGATTTAGTTTCATTTAGCTTTGTTTTGCTCCAGGAATACGCAGGTCATAAATGTGATATTGGTACTGTCCAGTAACATCCCGGAAAATAAAAAGCATACTGACATGGTTCTGAGTTGAATCCTGTCGGTTTCTATGTTTATCTCCTTCACGGTTGAGTAGCATTCAATAGAAAACCTTTGCACCATTCGCATATATTCCTTCCATTGAATTGTAATGAGAGTTGAGGAAGATATTAAGGCCCCGATAACAAGAAAATAATGATGCAAGCATATTTATGGTCTTGTGAAGGTGTTACCACATGGATAGCTATTTACGCAAGAGTGAGATAAGAGCCACTTAATTCAATTAAAGTCAGCGTCCGATTCTCCAGATCTAGGCATAAGCAAGTGGAAAAGGAGATAGAAAGACAGTGCTTCATCAGATTTATCAGGCACCACTAACAAAACACTGAAACCTTTTGCTCTCTGTGTGGTTAGAGCTCGCCTGTGTGAATGATTCCCCTGCTTATAAGCTAACGTAATGCGTAAGCTAATGATTGAAACACTGTTGTGTCTTGGCTCTCTGTTGGACGGGGAAGGCGCGGCGACATACATATCCGCAGCGCAGGAGATAAATCCTTGCGGAGGGAGCAGACATCGTGAAAACACAAACTACTGTGATAATGAACTGACAAGACCGGCTCTGCTACTGCACCGCCATAAACCCCAACGGCAATTTACGAGCGCAGAGTGACCAGAACACCTTCCTCCCCCCTTCCGCAGATAACTACCACAACCTTGCAGTCCGCAGTTGTGGTGTTTGGCTGACATGAGATGAGGCGGCCCTGTTGAAATCGTGTGTGACGGCCAGCAGCTCAGTAGAGGTCTGTGGACTGAATACGGTAAATATTTGGTATTGTCGTCTGTTGATTGTTAAGGCGTCCTCACTGTGACATTTTAAATATCTCCAGGAACCACTGCCCGAGTTACAACATGTAAAATATATGATATATAAATGATGTAATATTGAACATTCAGTTAGATGAGCTTACAGCCGGAGGACAGTGATTTCAATTATTCAGGGGAAAGTAATTACAAACCTCAGCATCCAGTGCTATCCAGTTTTGCCACAAGCAAAGATCATCCAGGGTCTGTATTTATTGATATTCTCATTTTGCCCGAGTCAGGGATTTCAGCAATTCAACACCACAGATCTGCAGAACACAATTAGGGTGGTGCCTCCCAGGAGGAGTAGGCCACATAGAAGGCCTTGATAACAAGGCCATACTGAATTAGTAATATGGTAAATAAAACGCTGGTTGGATGGAAATCCCGATACTTCAAGCCCTGGAGTCAAAGAACGTCAGATTTAGAGGATCTGTGAGCTCCAGCAAACATGTTGTGAATGTTATTGATTGGGGAATGCGTAGGTGACCAAGGGATTGCTGGTAATACTCACTCCCCTGACTTATGCGTTATGTTTGGAATATTAGACGAGGGTGTTCACCATTTTGGAAAATAGGCATGTTGACATTGCAGAGAGCTAATGAGAAGGCTCTTGAGTCTGGCTGATGGAAGGCGCAGCTAACGTGGCTCACTCGAAAGGCAGCTAAATCCTTTCACCGGTCCCCGTAGTGCACTTACATGCGTGCAGTTAGAACTTGTGCTAGGCAGCGTTAGGGGCGTTGCAAATCCGTGTTGATTTTCCATACACGTCGTGGTTAGTGCTGTCAATCCTCATGTTCTCTCAGGAATACAGACCGATCAGCATTTTCAATTCAAATAGTATTCTGAATGCTGATATTCACAACACTTATTATTCAACGCGCAGTGTCCCACGATGTCCAGTTTTCCCTCAGGCTGCATAAACTATGCAAACTATTCACGCTGGCTTTGGTGTGTGGTGCGGTGACCACATCAAGCCTGCGACGGAACAATCTATGGGTGTTGGTGCCTGATGCAAGAGTTACAATTAGGTGTCACATCATGCCAGTGAGAACAGAAAGAGAAGAGCGACATGTAGTGTCCTAGTTCAGGCTTAGGCTCAGTTCGTGTAAAACTGAAAACAAAAATGTCAGAGAGCAGTCTACAACTGTTGATGTGTGGTGAGATAGCCGCTACAAATTACAAACAGCTATCCACTGTTGTGAACATGACGTCAAATCTCTCCAACCACCTGCAAAGAGTGATGATCAAACTGAGTGATCCCAACCAGTCAAAGCCAAAGCTAGGCAATAACAGGAAGTATGAACAGCAGCGATAAACAGGCTCGTAGCATCGTAGCAGAGAAACTGCAGCCCAGTAACTTGACTGAACACTCTTAAAAAGAAGCTTTATATCTGCTTACAGCCATGACAGTATTTCTTTCCCTTCTTAACAAGAAAGTCAATACAATTATTCCAGAAACCGAGCGGCTTCTCTATTTTTATTATTCTGTTAAAGAGAGTTTTTTCGCAGTATCATCTTCTCCGAGGCTTAACGCGCTGAACAGCTAAATCGGAAAAGTGAATCACAGACGTCAAATCAAGCCCCGAAACTTTCCTTTTAACCTCCTCTGATTAGCCCTTGAGGATAACACGTCCGTCTACGCAGAGGTGATTACAAGAGAAAGCTTAAATCTCTAAATTGCTTCTGCCAAGGTGCTCCCTGTTGTTACTGTTATTTCAAAGACGCGATTGAATTTGATGCAAACGAAGGGGGTGAAACAATAAATGGTCATTACTGCCTGCAGTCTGTATCTACAGCTCACGGGGAATATTCTTTCTCTGGAATACAGCATGTCCTCTCTGTATTTAAATGTTTTTATGTCACTTTAGAAGAGGTTTCCACCCTGTAGTCCCACCATTAATACAAATAAAAGTGTTTTGCAGCCTGGCATGGAAATGCAATCTTACTTTTATATCATTAGAGAATGCTTCGTTTGATTCAGGTCCCTCATCAGCGTGCATGTTTTTTTGGGGGCGATGTCGGTGACAGAGCTTGAGAGCCCTGTGGCCGCTGTAGAAAGTATCAGGTCTGTATTTTAAAGGCAATAAAATCTCTCCAATATGTAGCTTATGTCTGCGCTCACCTTTCAGAAGCCTTTGCTTCTCTCTCCCCTTTGCTTGCAGTGGCAGTGGAGATGAAATACTGGCCCCCAGAAAGCCATTTGGCACCTAATTGAGCAATCCTATTACTTTTCTCTCCCTTTAGACCGTGACTTTCATTGCTTCAAAGCGATGGTTGGAAGCAGGTGTAAATGCTTGTGTTACAGTAGGTGTGAGTATATGTGTATTTAAGTAACTTTGTTGAGGTAGCCTGTGTGTGTGTGCGTCTGTCCACCAGTGTGTGCCCTCATCGCCTCTCCTCACCTCAGCTACCTCCAGTATTAGACAATGATTGGGTCCATAGATGGACCACGTTCACCAGAAAAGACTCAGTCTTAACTCCTCATGGAGGACCGCTCTGATATTCATGACTGTGGACCAAGACAGAAAACCTTTTCTTTTTTTCTTTGTCGACTGTCTGCGCCTCTTCAAGAGAAGATGTTGTTTCCGAAATAAGACCTCACATCACTGTGAGATTAAACATCAGGCTTTTTTTTTTTAATACAGGCAATGTTTGATTTAGAGATTTAATTAAAAATAAGGACACAGAAATGCATTCAGCCACAGTCACTGACCACATTAAACCAAATGATGACACTGGATGATTCTCCCTGTCTGAGTTCATTTAAAATTACGTTTATGTAGAAACGCATCAAAGTGAAGCTTAATTTATAATTGTCCAGATATCTACTAGTCGAGACGACACAGACCTCGACAACCGTGGTCCGAAATGCTCAGAGTATCCCACTTCTCTTTGCCTCAGTCAGTCCAATGATTTCATGCTCTTCTGCTCTCATGTCTTCTCTTTTTTCTCCCTTTTTTAATACATCATTTCAACATCATCCACTCAGTTTCCATTGTTCGACGTACAAGTCAAAATTCAACATAGCTTCATAGAAATCACCCACCGACTAAGATCAACAATGAAAATAATGCCGCCAGTGTTTCCTGACTTTCGTGTGTAAAGCTGCATCTCGCGCTTGGCATAACACAAACTGATAACTCTCAGTCTTTCAAACGGATCAGAATTACTACCCATGCACCTGCTGTATAATCTGGAGATCTGAAAGCATGCCCATCCGTGTCTTCATTCATATTTATTACACAGCTCTGTATATTTGAACCTATGAAAAGATCATGAAGTTATGGACATGGCAACGATGCCACGAAGGTGACGAGCGCTTCGCTTGTGATCTTTTAAAGTGCTCCTCACTACCTGTGGCAGAATGTATTGGCTTTGATACATGGTTTTTAATTCATTCCTAATACTGTTCCAGTTGGATCAAGTGGATGTAACTCATGATTCCCTCAGAAGATGTAAATGACAAGTGATTAGTTCAATATTTCTTTTCCGGATTTCCATAATTAGAGTCCCTGACTAGAATCTTATTTCAATCTTTGCCGATCTAAGATATGCGCAGACATTCGCGTGGAGATGATTAAATAATCTTCAATCAGCATTTAACCAGTGGGGTGTCATGTGGGAATTGGAAATGGAATCTCTGGGGGAGATGTCTTGTCTTTGTTGGATGATGTACGCCCGGGCTTTGTGCGTGTGCATGTATTCTCGACTGGTTGCGTTTATGTACCTCATTCCTGTTTTGATCAATTGTTAGGTGGCTTATTTTCTCGACATGCTGGTAGAGTCGATGAAATGTGCTGTGCTTTATGTGGGTATATGCTTTAGCTTTACATATTAGCCTTTTCTGGAAAAAAAAAATACAAACCATTGCTTCACAAACTGTATAAAAAAGAACATTAGAAAACGCTCCATGAATTATTGAACTTAAGGGGAAAATGTGTTTTCTAGGCACTGGCTCAGGTTATTGTACGACTGTTCTCCTTCAAGCCAAGAGATTGTGTCTATTTAATGCCCCTGCAAGCTGGAGTCCACATGACTAATGTTTCATTCTCATGTGTGCTCTAGTTTTATCTCTGTCTCCATAGGGGCCCATCAGGGCTTTAGATGTGTGGCTACCAAGGAGCAGCTACCCATGCCCGCTCCTCCTTTGTCCTCCATTTTATATAATCAAATAAATCACAGAGAATGGAAAAATTGCCCTGTCTTTATTTCTTTTGGAATAGCTGACCGTGGCAGGCGTGCGAGCACACCTTACTGCATAATTCAACAGGCTTGATTAGTTTTAAATTTCACAGGTTTATTTGTCCTGTTTAATGCAGTGAAATCCCAGTAATTGCGAGCTGCTCCTGAATAGGGAATGCGGGGTCTTAGCTCGTTTGACTGCGCCAATTCAGAACAATGCGGAGCCACACTCTGGACGACTGCTTTCAGCTTCAATTTTGTTTGAACAATATAAATGATTTTGACTCAGCTCATTTCCTCTGCCTCTGGCTGCTAATGTCTTGATCCATAGAAAGATAGCCTAGGACCTCTAATTACTTGCAACGCCGCTGATGTATTGGCTCTCATTCAGTGATAGAGAAAACGCCGGATTCCCAAATTGAATTGTCACCTCGCTTTTCACTGAAACATTAACGCTATTGCTGCTACAAATATCCCTCAAATGCCTGTCTTCTTGAACTGACTCACTTCGTTTAACCCCATCCTTCTCAGGGTTGACGCCTGTGATTTATTGTCGTCGGAGTTTTCTGTGAATTCAAAGAAAATCTGTGGTGTCACGTTGCGAGCGTCCCTCTGCGCACCCCGCAGACTACTCTGTGTTTTGACTGCGTGTCGCTATTGTTTAGGGCCGGCTCTGACTTCAGGGGACCCAGCAGATTTGGTTCTTATCAGTCCTAGCAGCCCTCTTTATGGGCCGCGGAGTGTCTGAGGGCTTGGAGCCGCCCACATACTGGGCTGCTGCTGCTCAGCCTGCTGGGCCTGCACACTATCTGTCTGCTACGATCCAAAACAAAACATCCTACAGGCTCCTGCCCCAGCAGTGCCCAGTTGTATAAAGCGCAGCAAACTATATTTCTGCTAATACAACTTTCCTGATTACTGCTCAGTAATACTATAAACACACATTTGATCGCATGCAAAAGATTAACACACCAACCATCATGGATGAAAACCCAAATAGAACAGACCATTAAAAAGAGGAAGTGGAATATGCCCAGTGGTGGAGCCATCATTGGTTATCATGTAGGTGGAAACCCAATTTGCAGTTTGGTCCAGTGGCTCTGAGAGCGTTTTGGGGCATCAATTACTTCAACCACTTGCTCACGGGGTGGTAATTGCAGCAGGACGGGGGGGGATGTTTATTCATGCGGTCATGCATTGACGGCCTTTCACCTGTGTGCATCTCTGCTGAATATTTATCTCTGCACATCCCCCAGCTCCACAGATCTCCAGATACACCAAACACCTCACAGCTTACTACAGTGAATTCACTGGAGCAATTTTAACCCAGTTTTTGGCTTCGCTATTACCCTCAGTCACATTCCAGTTAAAGCAGGTACATTCTGCAGTGGATGAAAAATTGTGATTGTCAAATAGTTTAGGGTTTTTATTTTATGGCGAATTAAACATTATAAATCCTGACTTTTAAAAATGAATCTCTTGTGGAAAGATGGCTATTATCGTCTGGTGAGTGAGTAGGAAAAAAAAAATGCACCAGACAGAAAAAGATGGCGCTTTTAATAGATAAACACGCCTTGAGTTCCCCCTCCCAGTCTGTCTGCATGCAGCCTCATGCTGGGAGTGATAATGGCTGGACATGGCCCTCTCTCTGGCAGTCAGCTGCTCTCTGTCCTGAACCAGGGAAAAAACTGGAGGGGGCCAGGGGGACCGAGGCAGGGTGCACTGCTGTGCGGACAGCGGCCAATGCACTGGCGTTGACGGCTGAGCTTGTCCTGGAACAAGACCATGGGTCTCCATTTACAGTTTACCATGTGTAAGCCGGCCCAGGGCATTGTCCTGATGCTGCTTCGGTGATTTCAAATGAGCATGCATTTAGATAACATCCTCCGCTAAAATTGCTTTGAAATAACACTTGACCTATATAGAATACTTTTGGAGTAAACCCATTGTCTGTTTGCCATCCCAGTCCATCAAACAACCATTGTCCATTGGCTGGAGCTGTAACAGTGGTAGCAGCAGGTCTGTACAGCAGTAAGAAATCTATGCTAGGGTATGTTTCTCTACACGGATGGAGGTTTTCTGGTGGCAAACTAGCCATATACAATTATGCTTTATGTTATGGAGTTTAAGGCTGCGTTGGAAAAAAAAGGAAACATCCAATGTGTACGTCTCTGTGTGGAAGCCAGTGCTGGATCCTATTAAACTGCTCTAAATTATGTTTTTTGCAGTTTACTGCATTTGCCTGACACATAGCAGATTTTTTTTAATTGAAAAAGTCTTTTATCTTGAAACATGTATTGTTAAAAAATGTCAAAAATAAAATTCAATATAAAGATCAAAGTTTGTAAGCTAAGCCACTAAACGATTTCCATTTTCCTTATTGTATGTGGACTCTACACTGCAGTACAACAATGTTTTTCCTTTATTTCCAAGTCCTCAATGGATAACTTACCCCAAGGACACTGACAGCTTTGAATATATTATCACTATGTTCACGTGTAAAGCCAACAGGTGTGTATTTAATTCTTCTGAAACGTTCACACTTGTAGGAAATGTGCTATCAACATTTTTTGCAGAAGTTGCAAAATTTACTTGAGCAACTGGAAATTTGGCAGGTGAAGATATGGTGACAAAGGGGCCACTTAGTGAGGAGTCGGTTCGTTTCAAGTTATAGATGCGCCGCCATAAAACTCAGATCTTTACTTTCTATTAAACCAAGAATTGTAAGTGCGCTCCGCTACCGCTTATTCTCCTGCATCTAACACAATTCACATCAGCCGATGATAAATGGAGGGAGATGTTCTCTACCCGACTGTTTATTTTCATCTATTTCGTTCTTTTCCCTTTGAGCAAGTGATGTGTGATTCCTGGGAGAGGCCAGTCTGGTTAAGGATCACTGACAGGGGACTTGCTTTGCTCAGGTTGCCAGAAAAGCAGCCTTTTCATCTCCTCGCACAGTGAAGCAGCGCGGGTTAGCATGGAAAGCAGATCAAAAACCGGGCAACAGCTAAGGTGACAATGACGGAGACTGCCTCGTATCAACACTGACACAAAAAAAACTTCTGGCAGGCTGAGCTGAGGGAGGTATGAAGAATATCTTCAGCACTCAAGAGCAAGCGTCAGATAATCAAAGATTCTCTGTGTGGTTTGGGAAAAGATACCCGGTTAAATTAAATGGAGTGGGCATGTAGAGTATGAGGGGAAAAAATGTAGCGAGAGCCAAATTTAAGAAGGGATGAGGGAGCTCCCACCAGATGTGAGAGCATTAATTACTCCTAATCAAAGACTGTGCCAGCCTGGTGACAGTGGCAGGCATGTGAGAGACACTCAAGGTCATTAGTGGCACACAAACGCAAATGCCAGCGCATGCATTTTCTGTCTGAAGCGTTGTCCCGTGACGCGCTGAGAGGGGAGCTTTGTGAGGATACTGTTTTACACCGTGAAATTAGCTCCAAATTTAAAGCAAACAAGTCCTGAAAAATTCCTCTTCCTATCTCATGTCACGGCATCGCAGCTGAAGACGCTCTTCGGTGTCCGCGGATTCCGACTCGCATTGATCCAGCTTCCACGAGCCAGAAAATAAACAAATTAAATGATAATAAAGTTAACAAGTGGAGTAAGTAGTGCGAGTTCTTGTTGCACAGCATTAATGGTGATAATGGTTCGCGGAGCCCAGTGTTTTCTTCTGCCGCTCTAAGTGGATTACAGGCTGTTTGTTATGGATGGTGTCTGGGTAACGGTGATAAGGCAGACGGAGCACGTTGCAGGGGCGCCAGTCACTGCCAAACAAGGTGAGACAGCTGCTGGGGCACAGCGGCAGGAGATGAGTGCAGGTGACATATTGTGCCACAGGTTGTTTTCAGTCGGTAATTGTGAAAAACAAATTAACTTCTTTTTTAGCGGCGTTCCATTGATGTCCTTGTCTGTATTCTGCAAAGGTTGTTACATGTCAGGAAGAGGAAAATAAGGAAATGCTATCTGAAATCTCGTTGGGAGAGTAGAAATAACACAGAAATACCAACCTCATTCTTTCCTGCCTCCTTTTTATCGATTCTAAACAGAAATGATAACTCACATTTCATTACAACATCAGATGTCAGAGATTCTGACAAGTGAGCTAGTTAACGTTAAGAGGGATCAATATACACCTGATCACCTCTACATGCCTAAATACATTGAATTGCAGCCATGTGATTGGTTGATTTGTGTTAACAAGCAATTGAACAGGTGTACCTAATAAATTGGCCAGTGAGTGTATATTACATTTACAATCATAATAGTTATTTTACATTTGGGAGCATTCGAAGATTCTCCTTAGGTATACATACTCTAAATACATGTAGTAATTTAGCCACTTTGAGAAATGCATTTCATGTAGAACACAATAGCAGAATTTTTTAAAAACTTTTTATAAAATAGATATTTTCATAGTAGACATTTTGACTTGTCCTGACTGGAAAAGCGCAGATGATATTAAATGTAAGAGGCCGAGTAGGCTCCAAGGTTCTCCGGCGAGCTACGACACTGAAATGGAATCCAGCCGTTCTTGTTCGTATCAATTACAGCTGTGTTTTTCCTGCGCTGACGAGCAATATGTCTGCTGCGAAAAACGCCTCTCAGCGTCAACATGTTGGCTAATTTTCACATCCAGCAGATATAGGGGAACATTAGCATAAAAAAAAGTCCAGCATGATCTGTTTTTGTTCTCCACCGAGTCCCAAGAGGAATTGAGCACATTAGCTGGTAAATGCTCCAGCATGTTGTGTCACAAGCTCCTTTCTTTTGTCTGCCATTTGTTGCTGCTATTTTTTTTTGTCTTTTTAAATGACTCTCCATTTGGATCTGACATAAGAATGCATCAAAACTATGGCATAAAACTGATAAAATATCCAGCAAACATATGCTCCCTGAGAACAGTACACATGGTTCTTCGCAAATTGCTGCTTTTAGTGCAATTTTAACCTGTCAGTCGATATATTAAATCCCATCGCAGCATATAGAGCACCGTATAGACTGTTATAGAAGTGATGGTACCTACAGACGTTAATGGCACGTGTTACCGGCTCGTATTTTGTTTTGGCTCGCACAATATCTGAAAACATATTTAAAACGGCACGTCCGAAAAATAAAGTGAGGACATGGAAATTACGTTTGATTAGTGTCTTGCATTTCCCGGCTCAGCTGAACAGAAGCACAGATAGATGGGGAGTGGTGGTGACTGTCATCATTACGGCCCCTCTTTTCACCTGCTCCCAGGGGGACGCCGTATCATTGGGCTCACTCCAGTGCTAATAGCCCTGTCTGAGAGCTAGCTAGGCACGTTTCGGAGGTAATGCTTCCCGCTGCAATTTAGCTTGCTATTCAACTGTGGCATGTCCCGAGCGTTGCAGGAAATTGCGGCAGAGTGCTGATGTGGGGAATTTCCCCCCCACAAAACACTATATCTTTTGCAGACAGCCCGAATTATGAGTGATGTAAGCAGAACAAGTCAATCAGTCGACCGTAGGTTTTGAAGTAATAATGCGTGTGTTTGCATGTATCACATGGACACGCACCCATCAAAATTCCTGCAGCATCTCCCTGCAACCTTCCTCTGTGTTCACCCCTGAAATCTGACATTGTGCTTTGTATGTGTGTGAATTTTAACCACATTATAGACCTTGCGAGCAGTCCAGCACTCTTAGCGTCACCTCCCATCGACCCTGCAGACAGAGAGGGGAGTGCTGCAAAATCCCCTCAGTCACCTCAGTTAGGCTTGACTGAGTAAAGAAGGAGAGCTCTCTTTGACTGCTCAGCCCGTGGATTACTCCTCAATATGGGATTACGCTCCAATGAATGAGTGCAGACACAATACCTGCAGCTCAGCTTCAAATTATACAACAGAGATTTAGCTATAGAGCTGCAACGGAATATCTGCTCATCTAGTATCAGTCTGGCGTGGACCAGGGCTGCTCACTGTCATTCACACTCGTCTTTGTTGCGTTAATCGCTGTCTCACAAGATGCCCACTTAATGAGATGCCAAATCTGCAGAGATTTATAATCCTGACTGACGGTTTTTATTCATGGTCTCGCCCCCTTGTGAAAATATCTCCTTGAAGCATCAGTCACATTCACAGTGAATCAGGCTAGTGACCTCAATAGTGGAGGCTCTTCGAGATCTTTGGTGACTGCACCCTCCACAATGATGAATCCTCGTTTCCGCGCTCTGATTGTCTTGTGGAGTGAGGAAACTGAGAATTCACTGAGGAAATTAATAAATCATCAGCATTAGCTCCATGTCCAGGATGGGTCGCACATTAGCTGCGCTCTTTTCAGTTGGATTTATTAAGGAGGGTGGTGGTAGCTTCTATCATGGTTTGCCATTTTATATTGTCTCTGGGGAAGGTGAAACATTTTTAAAACTTAGTGGCACAACTGGTGAGAAAGCAAAAAAGAAGATTGTTTCACCAGTCAAACTGAAACTTCAAGCTACTTCTTCTCTTACCTTCTAGAAAGTAGCAAAGCATTTGTGCTAATGGCAAACAGCTACAAATAAAATAAAGATATTTCAGTGTCAAATATAAGAGATTATGGATACAGATTAGGCCTAACATTATGAACACTGACAGAAGAAGTAAATAACATTGACCCTCTTGACACAACATAATGCTCTGCTGGGAAACTTTTGGACCTGAACCTCTTGTGGATTCTCCTTAGACATGTACCACCACAACCAGACCAGACCAGACACCTCGACCCCATAGCAATGACACCCCTTGTTAGCAAAAAATGGTTTAGGAACAACTAAACAAACATGAAAAACGACACAAGGTGCTGATCTGGCCTCCAAATAGACTAGATTTCAACCTGATCAAGCAACTGTGGGATGTACTGGAACAAACCTGATCCACAGAGGACTCTCCCTTCAACCCACAGGACCCAAAAGCCCCCAATAACATTATTCTGTTGCCAGACACCACAGGACACACTCAGAAGACCCATGTCCATTATCTGATGAGCCACAACTGTTTTGGAGACACAAGAGAGATAATATTAGGAAGGTGGTCATAATGTTATACAGACTATATCTTGGTGTGTTTCCAGTATGTGTGTTTATGTGAGACCTCATGTTTGGATCACCCTCAGATAGAAGGCTTAGCGCCAACCAAATACATTCAACGTACTGTGTTAGGATGCAGCAGGGACCTTATACAGCCGCGGCAGCGTTCAGCGATTCAAATAACATTTCTTTGTGCATATTGCGTTGCCAAAATCACCCAGGGATGAATTCCTTTTCCAAACAAGGAAGCTGTTTCTGAAGCCATATCGAAGAAGTGGGGGAGCCATGACATTTCTGATATATGAGATCGGTGTCTAGAAACCATACATAAAATATTAGTTTCCTGTCAGGGATAAGTGTGTGAAGTTTATATAAAAATTCTCTTTTGCAAGACGGACCTTGTCATTGGTATTTATAATTAATTAGTCCATGAGGTTAAGCTTAGCTATGGAAGATGTGCGCGCGATGCAAACTCTGACATTTGTTTAGGAGGGACTAAGACTTTGATTTATATCCAATCATTAGTCACATCACAAACACGCCCGACAACATATACAGTGGGCGGTTTATGTCTCTGAAAAACTATGCAAGCTGTCATTAATATGTGAAATTTGTTTATTAGTTTTAAGGATTTCAGAAGAATGCAAATTTGGATTCAAATGTCAGAATAAAGTAATCTGTTTTTGAAGATATGCATGAAGGCCAGTACAATAATCACCTTTACACAAGTCTAAACTTGTTATAAACTTTACTGAAACGGAGCTGCATAGACTCTTAAAGGTTATTCTTCTTTTCCACTGCACACTACAAAATATAAAGATGCACTTGATAATCAGTGTGTGACTCCTTTGCTGCAGCATGAGTAGCTGTTTTCCCACCATACAGTCTCCGTGCTACGTTAGGCTCAACACGTCCCAGAGCTTTCTTTGTACTGACTGAGATGAAATAGATATCGATCCTCCCGTCTAACTCTGGGTAAGACAGCCGACTTGTGTGTTTGGCAAAATGTCAGAGTGTTCTTTTTAAGTGAAACGCTGACTATTATTTCTATTTCAGACACAATGCAATGACAAGATCTGCTGTCAGTGCAGGTTAATGTAGGTCACCTGAGCTGGCTGCTTGAACAAAGTCTCTAAGGTTATAGTGACAAAATAAAGGGAAGAACCCGCCCGCAGTGTGTGGCGTGACAGTATCTTCATGAATTTACTCTTTCAAGACGATCGAGTAGGAGTTGGTCAGAGAGAGCTCGACTGTATCGTCTACAGGACTTCAAAGAAGAGGCGCAAACTGCAGTCCGAGAGCTCGGCCTCTCCTTTCTTCCTCCTTTAATGTCTGTATTTCTCACTCAACCAAATTTAGTTCTCCGCAGTTTACGACCCCCGTGTTCTTTCATTCCTCAAACCACTTGAGCACATTTGAAGACTTCGCATCTGGAGTTTATCGCTCGTAGAATGCCCTTTAAGAAAAAGGGAGGGGAGAAAAGAGACCCTCCATTAATTGAGCGTATAAAGAATAATGAAGAGGTGCAGAGTAATCCCTCGAAGGTGGCTCAGGTCTTCCCTTTTTGTTTCATAGAGGGTTCGTGACAAAAGCAAAAGCACGTTCAAATTATGCTATTATAAAATGATGTTTCTTAGTCCCGTGTGCCAGATCGTCAAAGATTTCACAAAGAGCGCACAAAGGGCCGACAGTACCAAGCTTTCCTTATATAATAATACACCACTGGCTTTGCAACATAATAATTTGCTTCATTTTGCTCCGTCTTCCTGCTCCACGTTAATTTATCTTGCATCATCACATATGAACGAGGCCAAATCCTCATTATCACATAATTGATACCTAATTTGGCTGAAGTCATGGGACGCTAATTGCCTGTCATTCTGTGTGCTTAACACTTCCTTGTTTTGAATCAAGCGAAGCCGCAAAATGAAAATATCACACATAGATTAAACGTCACCTGGCCGCTGACATTAAGCACCTGCCCACGCCTTCATCAGGCCTCAGTTTTGTGCTTTAACTTTGTATTTCTTTTTGAAAAAACAAAAGTACGTGCCCATGCAGCAGCAACTGAGAGTAACAGCTGGAATGCAGCGATGGGCGCGGTCTAACCTAATTTAAACCACCAATAAACTAAAAATCTGAATGCCTGAGGAACAGTCGCAATTTAATAACATCTTATTAAAGCTAAAAACGCTTCTTTAAAGAGAAACATTAACTGGTACGATGCTGCTGGCAAATGGATCTGCTGACTTTCGCTTACAGATCTATACATCAATTTGTGTTTCTGTGCGTGCGGCACAGAATGTGCACTGATCTATGTTTAATTGTTCTGTGCTGTTTTACGTGTTTACTGTATCTCTCTAGGCCTCCCTAGAAAGCAGTACGGATGCTGAGTAGATTATTCTGCAACAAACATGTGAAATTGAATTGCATTGGAGCAGAATCACATAAACGGGAGGCGGGGGGTGGGGGGGCTCTCTGAGCACACAGCCTTAAAATAACAATTTCCCCATTTGCCGTCTGTCCATTTAATCTTCGAGCACTGGAATAAAAGAAATAGTGTTCATATCTCCAGAATTGAATCTCAGGAGTCTCAGAAAACTTTTCTCTCTATGTGTGTGTATATATATATATATATATAGTATTTCTGTGCCAAAGTGCAGGCGGGTGGACGACATACCAAATCAATTTGTGCTCTACTGCTGCAAGCACAAGAGACAGATTGCTGTTTTGCTTCTCTTGCAGTCGCAGCAGAAGATCTGCCTCTGAACTCCATTAAGCCGTTACAAAACTAAGTTTCTTTTACAACAATGACACACGTCCGCTGTACACAAGCATCTGCGGAGGAGCCTAACTCCCGTGCAGACACAGAAGGACGAGTTTAACCTCATCATCCAGTTGTAGATATTAATGAGTGGAGGATGACTTCATCTGTCATTCGCCATTTTGTGCGTGTCAGCCTCCATCCATGAAACAATCAGTCAGGGAGACTTGTAGGGCAGTTGGTTTTGCCCACGGAGTGACTGTGTTTTTAATGACTGCTCATTATTCATTCCCTCGGATTAACACATAATTCCTCGCGCTGGCACGCTGGCCCATCTATTTTAGATTAATGCTGAAAATGCTACAGGTCAGAGTATGATGTGAGGACGGTGGGTGAAGCGCTGAGCGGAGGGAGGTTTTACTCGTAGGACAGCTGTCTCCACCCAGTGGCCAGTTTAGAAACTGAAAGTAAACTTATTCCAAAGACGTACTGTAAAAATCGTCTGTAAACATTTATATTGTTGCACAGTATTACTCATCTCACCCCTCAGTACCTCTTCTGATTTCCTGTCTCTGCCTCCTTTTCTTTCTCCCGGTCCCTCCCTTGATGTCCCCGAGTCTCCACCCTGAAGCCCGCTCGGGTGTGCCTAATGAACAGCATTCATCAAAGTCCCTTCCCTTTGATCAGAACAAATCCACTGTGCCATGGCTCGCTCTCGACTCCCCACTGCATTGCAACCGTGGACACTCCCTGTAAAGCAGCCGCTCTCATAAGTCTTCTGTGTTCAAACAAAACAGGGCTTGCCTTGTGCTCGTGTCATCAAGATGCTTCTTGAGTGTGGGGCTTGTTACTCCGTGATGGGCTTCATATAGCCGGCTGTGTCAGAGGTGAGGCATCAAGCGTCAACGTGAGTAGGTGGGTTTTGTGCCGAGGATAGGCGCCTAATGAGGCCTGCAGCATCAAAAAATCCTCCCACAGTCCGTGCAAACCGCTGCAGAGCCATTGTGCTTTTTTTTCCTCCGCAGAGCAAATGAACCTAATGAGAATGGAAACAGGAGTCTTGACAAATTGTCAAGTCATCCACGGGGCTCGGGACAGGTGAAGGAGGAGGAGAGTGAGGAGGATCCTCTTGGCAGGGTAAATCTATTAACTAATTTAACAGTTACCCTTCGTTGCACACGAACCCTCACCCCAACCACCATCACGACAACCATATCTGAGCCCTGTGTCCACCATTAGCATTCATCAGGCTCTAAAGAGGCAGCCCGCGGGGGTCTGCAGCTCGAGGTGGTGTCACGTCTGGCAGGGGGAGCCATCACTTGTCCAGGAGAAGCTCCTAATGAGGGTGGGGGTACATTAGATCAAATTAAGCATTGATGAATCAAGTGCAGGCATATGAGCCACTGTGACAGTTCAATGGTTTTACAATTCATTCAACAATTTCTAGCTCCATCAATAGTGTAATTATTGCATTTTCAGGCGATACCTTGAGCCCGGCACCTCTGTGTTTTTGTGCTGACATACGTAATATGTAATTAATCTACCATGAAGAGAAAGTTGTCAGAGTGGAAATGTCTTTAGGGGAAAGATTTAGAATCCGTCGAGTTGAATTCTTGTTGAGGAGCGGCAACATTTACACACTGTCTACATGCACACGGCGGTATATGTGTGTGCTTAAACGTCTAGGTCTGTTAAATGAGTCTATGCTCTCGTAAACCAGTATCCAAAGGGTATGAGCATAAATCCATTTCTTTTTTTTATTAGATCACATCCTAACCACATTGAAACTGATGATATATCCAATAGGAACCTCCCGCTGGTCCCGCTAGCAGCCCCGCCTTTTACTGTGAGAGGACGAGCCATTAAAATCATAAATAGGAAGGTTCTAATGAAATATCAATTAGGCCATAAGAGAAGGCCAGCGTCCCGTTTACGAGGACAGAGCTCGTTAAGAGGACTACTGGCAGAGCTGTGAGATCATTTTCTAATTCTCCGCTGATAATCCAATTAGTCCACAATGGATTTCTCTGGGTTGAGAAATCTTTGTTATTGGAGTAAAGTTTCACTGCACAGGGGATGTATAAATCTCAGAGGCTCCTTAAAGATCAATTAGGATGAGCTAATGGAGACCGTCATCATGATTATTTCTTAATAATCGTGGACCCTCACTGGGCAGCATCAACCAGGCCTGATGGACTACCGTTTTGCTCTGAAGCTCCAGCTTCTCGTTTCTGTCCTGTTGCTCACATTCGACTGGTTTATTCTTTCAGGACAGATGATCAGTGTTGACTCTGGGAATAATCATTTCTGCAATTTCTGATATTTCATCACTTGCCATGGCAGACAATAAGAAAACATCTTTTTTTCATCAGGCATGTTTTTTTTTTTCTCCCCCCCTCGCTCACTGACCTTCAGCCCGTGAAAATTCAACTCAATAATTCAGTACGCTCTGCATCCCCCCCAACTCCCCCCTTTAGACACACACATGCTGCATGGGCAGACACACGCACACACACACACGAGGGTTCATGAAAGGATGATATATGAATTGTGATTGTTGCTTCTGGGGAATGTGTTTCCCTACTGTCTTCTGACTTGATTCTTCACCTACATTTTGTCTTGGATTACATTTATTTTCCTTCCTATGATTTTTCTCCTCTATCTCCCTCGTCCGTGATGCCACCAGCGGGAATAAGCACATAAATACAATTTTCCATATTTCTTTTATTTCCCAGGGTGGGGATTAGAGAGACGATCTAATTGACTTGAATGCAGGAACCTGTTTTTCATCTACGTTTTGTCCTTACAATGAAAAATCACACATTTCACACATTCAATTGAACATGACAGGCACTATCAATTATTAATTGTTCTTGGGCTTATAAAGGCAAGACAACCTGGGAGCAGTAACGCCCCAAAATGCTTCAACAGCTTCAGACTGGTTTGATTTGTTCAGTCCAAAGCCGAAGAGCTTACGACGCCTACGCAGCTATCATACACACAATTTTCACTTATTTGAATTCGCACTCTATGAAATTTTTTCATCAATTATACATGCAGGGGGGCCGATCCCTCTTTGTGCCGCACGACCCTTCCGCCGCGTCCGCTTCCTGTTTAATTTCACACCTGACTGTCCCAGACACAAAGTGTGGCAGTCCACCTCCACTTTCTGTTAATCCGTCACAGGACGCGGCGTAATCCGCCTCCATTTCGCTTCACACGTACGGCGAGATCTCACCCCGTCAGTCCGATCTGATTCATCCTCGACCTACTGTAACAACACCCATTACTGTGACTGCTGGAACAACCAGATCTGAAAATAGACTGTTAGGAGGAGGACGACTGGTTGTGCATCTCCCACTTTTGGAGCCCAGGTACAATAATGTGGAGTGTTAGTGAGCACTGGATTTGTCTTCACGTCTCATGACATTTCAAATAATACATCCATGGCAAAAGCCTTGTGCTGTCAATGCTTGACAAAGTAATACATGGCGCTGAATGAAAAGGAAGTTTTCCAGACAAACTTTTTATTGCAAGTTTGTTCCTCTGAAGTGAAAATCTCCCCACTGCTCCTGTCAGCCTCTGCAACTGTATTCGAGTGCTTTGTTTGTGTGTTTGCGATTACGTTCAGTCACATTATTATTTATATATTGATAACTCCAGTGGAACGTTACTTAAAATGGAAATAACCTGTTGGAAAGCGCGTGCCGTCATTACAATGTAAATGAAGATGCGCTTAGTGCTGCGAACCTGCATGATCTGAATAATATTATTCACAGAGAGTTACACAAGCGCATTCACACGCCCACCGCTGCTCACCTGGAGCAAATTCCGGTGCGTTGCTTTGGAATCGGGAGAATCGCTTTGTTGCATAATTGATGGTGTGCGGGATGAGTCTCCTGTTTACGCCTGCTTCGTTTCATCAGGCGACAGCAACCTGGTGGTAAGCTTACTTCACTGCTTAATGTATTCAAATGTGCTACATCAGCAAACACTTCTGCCAGTGACTGGCACTTTCACAGCTGCGCTACCAGAATTTCAGTCGTTGTGGAAACATCAGGGGCCCCCGTTCATGACTTATCATTAGGGCTCCTTCTGAAAAAGTTTCAAGCCAAACTGCTGAGAGCGACTATTACTGAGTTGCTGAGAAAAAAAAATGCCAAACTTATACTTGAAAGAGATTATTCTAGATTTCAAACATTCAGTTAAAAACCTAAAATACACATGGGGTACCACTACATATAGAACGTATTTTATAGATAATCCATCAATGGACATGGACGCTTTATTTAGTTCATTGTTTAATCATATGAGTATGGTACCTGGTATCTCAAGAACAACTAAAAAAATAAAATAAAAACGTGAAAAACAGCACAAGGTGTTGACCTGACCTCTAAATTCACTAGATCCCAAACTGATCAAGTATCTGTGGGATGAACTGGAACAAGTCTGACTCACAGAGGCCTCTCCCCTCAATCCATAGGATCCAAAGACCCCCACTACCAACGTACTCTTGCCAGTAGTGATGTTCGATACCACCTATTTCCTTCTGATCCAATACTGAGTAAAATTCAGGCTGATATCGGTGATGTCAATCTGATACCGGGTCCACCTCGTCATAAATGTCTCATATTCTGTGTTGTGGTTTACATTGAGGTGCTGCCACAACTCAATAGTTTAGTTACTTTCCACTGTGTTCTACATCACCTCGTATTACTGAGGTAGCGAAAGTATCGATATTTTGATTTGAGAATCAGATCAATTGTGTAGGAGACCTACACAATATTAGGAAAGTGGTTGTAATGTTATGCCTGATGGGTGTAACTGCTGTTTCATTGACTAAGTACTTGAAGAAACGATTCCTTTTAAAAGTTGTTAACCTTTGGCCTTACGATCTATTTTTAGCAGCAACAGCACAATGGGACTGAAGTGTAAGTTTTAGGCGGCTCTTCTTACCTCGTCATTTTTTTTTTTTTTTTTTAATAATAATCCCTTTGTCAAATAAAAATTGTAAAGGGATCTTAAACCCTATGAGTTCATAAGATTTGAATACCTGCCACCTGGAGTGTAACACGCTTTTTAAAGGTCTATGAATATAAATTGAAGCCGCGGAGAAATTTACAATGCAGGTCATGGTTCTGACGCGTATAGGTGACTACGCATGAAAATGAGTGCATGCTGTGCATTATTTTAAAGACGCCTATTACTAAAGGTGAAAATTAGCAGTGCCTCAATCAAACAGTAGTTCCATCTCCTTGGGTTACTTTAATGTGGACATAACGGCAGCACGCGTGTGTCTCTGGCTGATTTACTGGTCTTCACTGTATATTTCCATCTAAATCCTTGACATTTAGAGAGCCATTGAGGCCCATCTGGTCGAGGATATATCTGGCTACCTTCTGCAACTTCCCTGCAGACCTCAATAAAGTCTGTGCTCCAGGGAAAAAGCAGAGAAGTGAGAGGAGATGGGATTGTTTGTGCACGACACCTCTTGAGTTTGTGGGGCCTACCACCACTCTTTACACCAAGATCTAAATGGCGTCAGTACCAATTTAGATATTATTAATAATTAATTTTTGGATTATTGATTCTCATTGGGGCTTCTGTGGTATATATATATATATATATATATGTATTCTGTTGTCAATGAAAAAAAGAGAAAAAAAAAGCCATTCCCAACACATTACCAGAGCTAACCACCACTACATTTAGTTGTTGTTGTGTGTTTTTCTTTCTTTTCTTTGCTGCAACTGAAATATATCAGTGTTGACTAAGACCATCGTAAGTTATTTTATTACCCAACATAAATATGGTAATCATTAAATCCATGAATAATTGATAAGATGCTGGCTAGTGGGCTCATATAGCCAGCTCAGCAGAGCAGAACTAACCACCACGTAATATTGTGCTTCAAGTGGAAATTCAGTGTAGTAAAGCTCACATATTTACATGTAGTAAAGAATAAATTATGGGATTATGCTGATTAATTACAAAAAGATGAACAGAAATTTTAAAAACAGAAAACTAATATGGTGTTTTCCCTTCATTGAGGTTTTCACTGAAGGAAGGGCACAACTTTAAGGAATTATCTAGAGAGAGTGGACGTTACAACATCTGTTCTGCTTCTTGATATCTGTCATTCAACATTTCTTTTTATCTTTTATCCTGATACTATACTTCCCTTCCCTTTTGATAACACTTCCCTCTGCTGTTGTTGGGCTATTTATGAATTTGTGTCTTAGTAAAGACATTCACAGCTAGAGTGATATGCGTGTACAGCAATAACAATCACTGATTCTTACACCTGTAACGAGGAGATGTTACAGCAGTAGAGGCGATGACATTGACGGGTTCCCCTGGTCTTCCTTTAGGAGGTTCGTCGGCCCGACGCCGGGGAAACCACTTCGTCATTTAGCACATTATTTTCAGGTTTATTGCGGTACACATCTATGCTGCTGAATGAAATGGTGGCGACAATGTTATCTGAAATTGAACTCGGGTTTGCTGCGTGAAAGTTCCCACTATCGTCAGGTAGAGATGGGATTGACCCGGAGAGATAAATGGAGCTGTGTAATTATGTGTCTTTATCAGGTCCGGGCAGCCTCTGTGCTGGGAGGAAGTCATTTGGGCTGTGTCCTTGTCATCTTTCCGTGAATGGCACGTTGGCCAGGAAGCGCAGTGCCATCTTGGCCCCATGGCACGGTGACAGGGAAGGTGCCTTTTAGGTTAGTTATTCTTTTTATAGGGCATTAAATCACTGATGCATACTAGATGGGACAATTTAATGTTAGTGGAGGTTACACTAGCTTCCTTCACATCACTACCCCACATCAGAGCTGCTCTTTTTATACCCCGTTGTACTACATGCACAAAAGGGAACAGCATTTCACTTGCAGGTTTTTTTTTTATCCCCCTCTTATCGCAAAGAATATCTGTTAAAACCGTCATATCAGGTTTTTGTTCTGCTGTCGTTCAGCATCTCACTCTGTGCCTCTTAATGGAGCTTTGGTCTTCCCAAACTGGTATTTCAGCTGATTAAACCCATTACCACTGGCCTTTTGTGCACACACACACACACACATACACACAGATAGAGGAAGCAGTCATCATGCTGGATGCACAAGATTTGAGCTGACAGCAAAACACTTAGTGTTTGCAGGAATATTCAGGCCAGTGAGCCTCTCTGGCTGTCAGCGTGGCAGAGACAGTGGCAACAGGAAACTCCCTCCACAGTGTGTTGGAGCACTGTCCTGGAAAACTTGGAAGCTGAATACAGCAGGTTGTGCCGCTGGAGCCAGATGACACGACTGAAACGCTGAAGCGCACACACGTGTACACACTTTTACGAAAATCGTGTCAATAATGGATTAGAATGGAAAATGATGTGGAAAGGACCTGAAAGAAAAGGGTTGGACTTGCTTCAAGTGTCTGAAGTAGACTTGACCTTTTAGATCTGATTCGCACTGTTCTGTGTTTTACATTGTATTTTACGCTTGCTTTTGTTCACCTCTAATCTTTTTATGCATTTTTTTTGTCTCCCTGCACATTTTCTTCACCTGAATCTGACTAGAAGTGACAGGCTATTTTTTTTCCTGCCAACGAAGCATTTTATGCGAGGAAGTATGAGCTGTGCATCAGAAATACACTTGCCCCATGTCGAAACTCTCCGAAGATGAAAATCATGCGAGGAGCAAGAAGAAAACAAAGACCTATTTGGACCCCGTCATTTCCCATCAAATGCCGCAAACCACCTGGGTTTTGTTTTTGGCAAAGTAGCACTTCTGAAATTACCAATAGATTCGGGGGAAAAAACAAAACCATTCTCCTGGATAGATAAGCTGTGTAATAACCCCGCTTTATCCCCAAGTATCAGCTGAGTGCGTAGACACCATTGAGATCAACATAAGCATGATTAGGCAATGAGCAGCTAGTCTTTTTCATAACTCGTTTGAGGGCCTCATTCCACTCCAGCTTGTCTTTGAGATAATGTCCTATTTAATTAGAAATTGGAGATATCACATTGTTTTTTAATGAGAGAAGCACTTTACCAGAGCATATGAGGCATCAGAGAATCATACACAAGAAGGATAATGGCCGCATGCGAGGGCTTGAGGGAATCAGGCGAGGTGCATTTTCACTCAACTGCTCTTTACTCCCTATTCTCTATTCTCAAAATGCTCTCCTCCAATATACCTTAACACGGAGAGAGGGAGCACTTAGGTGCAATGCTGTACAGTGGATGTGTAAAAAAAAAAGAAAAAAAAACCCAGTTTCACTCATTACCAGACCTATTTTAATGTCTTTTCAGTATCTCCTTTTGTCTTAACTATAGTGACACGTGCACATACACACAAGCAACTGTATTCCACCCTCTATAATCCCCTTTGTTCTGTGATTTCTGCGCTCATGTGCAGGGTGGGAATGAAATGCAAATGCATTTGTTTGCTGGGAGAGAGCATGGGAGGAGAGCGGTGAGCCATGAAAGCTGGTGCTGCAGGTTTTCAGCAGGCATCTAATTCCTGTGCCAGCTCAGTGGCCTGCTCAGGGGTTTTGACCTTTTATCGTCAGTGTCATGGGGTGAGGGGGTTTAGAAATATGTGCCTCTTTTCCACCAGGGGCAATCAAAGGCACCAAAAAATGCCCCAACTATTTTTATTTCCTGCGCGTCCAGCCCCCTGGTGGAACCACTGAAGCAGGCCCTCAGGAGCTGAAGTGATATTGGAAATTAAAGGTTGGTAAATGCACCTCTGACTTCCAATGCACCTCACTTAACAAGGCCAGTTAATGACTTGTCTGCTGGCAAAGGTCAATGTATGATGTATAAGTGGAGCAAAGGGTAATTTATCATAGAGGAAAAGGCAGCACCATCCGAGTGTAACTTACTGGGAATTTTAGAGTACTGAGGTTTTCTTGAGATAATTTTAAAATGTACACTTTTCCCATTACTAATCTTTCTCTTATGTTCTCGGCCTCACAAAGAGTTATCTGGAGCAACATCTACACGCATTGTGACTTCCAACTCATCTGGGAAAAGTGTCACCGATTATTTAATACATTTTCAAAGTGATATGTTGCAATACTGTACAATGGTCTGTAATTGTTTAATTTTGTAAGCATAAGAGGCTAGATGAAAAACACGTGAGAACTGTCGAATGACAATAGTTTTGACCCTCTTGTTCTTGCGAAGCATGACTATTTTCATATGTTTGAATTGCAACATTAAAGGAATTGTTTGGACTGATCTTCAGTATGAAGACACAGTCAAAGTCTCGTCAGGGCCCATAGTCTGTCTTGGCGTCTTTCAAACTGAAGTTGTGAGCTTATGGTTATGATGCGGGACGTTGTGTGCACACATTTCCTGGTGCTCAAGTGGTAACACCACTGTTGACATTTGCAAACTTTTTAAATAGTTTAGCAAGCTAACGGCCTCTTTACTTAATGGCGGACATGTATACTGCGATAATGAGACCACTGACTGTCTACCTTTTCCTTCTCACTTATCATTCACCTCTGCCATTTGCAAACATCCACAAATGTGTCACAACTTCTGAACCTTTCAGAAAATGTCCACTTTTCTGGACTTTCCTTCTGAACATGACAAACATGACCCCATCAGAAGGCAGGATTTGTCTGAAAGTGATAAAAATCCGATAGAATGGCCATTTTTCCATATATGTTTTTGTACAAATAACAGTAAGTCATTGAGGTTCAAGCTTATTTTGCTAGCTGTTTTCTCTTTGTAGTCTTTATAGCTGAGCTAACTAGACTAGACCACTCTAAGCTAGGCTAAGCTAACTTTCAATTTAAGCTAACTAGACAAGACCACTGTAAGCTAAGCTAAGCTAAGCTAACAAAACGATGGCTGTACCCTTGAATTTAACGTATATTAGAATGAGGTCATTCCACACTCATGTTAATAAAGCAAATAAATATATTTTACAAAATATCAAACAGTTTCTTTAAAAATATTGGCCTCAGTCTGTAGAACCCCTTCCCTGTGGAATATATTTACTATAGAAATTGCCAAATTCCCTTAACCCAAGAACGACAATAGAGAGGGTATGGTCTTTGTGTTCTCAGGAATCTGAACTGCGTATTGAAAATTGAAGCATAGTCCTACTTCTGTATATGTTCTGTATTCCCACTGTGCTGTAGGTTCCTTACATAGGTATCGTAGCAGAGACGTGAGATTCTGATTCTGTCGACCTAATGATAAGAATTCTGTCAGCATGTCAGGATGCTTGCTGCTAATGGGACCAGTGCTATCATCACCGTAGCGCCCCACAGGCTCTAAAACGTCAATGACAGCATTGTGACTTGAATAAGAAATGTCCCTGTGAAGAGCGTGGCTGGAGCCATCAAACTGTGATCACTTGTAGTTGCAGGCAGAGGATAGATAAACCAGGGAAGCAGCCCCTGACAAGGTGCTGACAGATACTCTGCTTTGCTCCACACCACGTCCCTGTGATTTGTCACCTCACTGACACGATTGTGCCACTGCCTAACAGAGGGAAAGAAATATGATTGACAAGTGTCCTAGACAAACAAACGGCAAATAATTTGGGGCTATTATAAACAGAATAATGGTGAGTACTACATATTTGGAAATGTCTGTAATGGCCTCAGTGAAGGATCCTGTGACTCCACATTGCTCAATGCTTTGTTGTTGCTTTTTTTATTCATGAAAGAAAAAAATTAAGGATTTACAGAGTTAAAATCATATGTTTGCTTACTGTCATCACATTTTTCTAATCAGACGTTTGTCCAATTTCACTTGAATTTCCAAAATTTTCTAGAACTAAACGGCAGTGATGCAGAGTTCACAGAATTGCAGTAGAAAAGCAATCAAAGCATTCATGCTCCTGATTAACTTAACATTGCACATCCACTGATTTGCTTTGAATAAGTGAAACAAGTCTCTTTTCTTCAGTTCTGAAAAAGAAGATTTTGGAGTCAATTATATTCATACATTATTTTTTATTTATTTATTTTTTTTCTGTTAAAAATGGAGCTGCATCTAGTTGCTTAGTGTAGCGAGACGGGAGGAATAATCCAGCGGTAGTGATCCTAGATCAGGGGGTCCAAGGAATAAGAAGCTCCCAGGAACAGTCCCCACCCTCACTCATCATACGCCCCCTTGTATAGACCACTTCATGGTCTACGTCACTGTGACGTTACGATGTTAACTGGAGGCAAAACAGAGAGAAGTTTGATACAAACACTGTCACTTTCAACCATGAAAATGTCATCTTGCTGTATTTTTTGGTCCCAAAACCAAAAACTCAAAAAAACACTAACTTGAAGTTTTATCACGTACCAGCCACTGCCAGTGCATCATCAGTTTCAGCCTGGATAACATTATGGGTTAGACCAAATCGTGACTGAAATTACATTAAGTTAATGCTTATTTAGCAGATTTTTGATAGGCGTTATTGCTAATGCTAACCGCAAGCTAACACAACGTCACTTGCGTGTTTCAGGGGTGTCCAAGCAGTGGTTCCACTTACTTCTTGTAATATCTTTGTTGGAGAGGTCTTCCCTTGATAAAGACAGACCAGACTTGTAGAGGTAGTGGTATACAGAGGTGTGGAGATATACGTTTTCCTCATCTATTCTTGCCTCCAGTTAAGCCTCGCCCCTCAAAATACGTCACATTGTTTACAAACCGTGAAACGGTCTATAGGCAGCCAAGTAAACTCATATGGTCAATCGTGTTTCATCAAACATTGTAACAATTTCTTGAAAAATAGTAGCAAAACATCAAATAGTAACAACTCAGTTATGTCCATAATACTTATTAACATTATGAACTATTTAGACGATCCAGCCACCATACTCTAGTCTGGCTATAAGAAGCCCCACTTAGAGCCTGTTTGGGTCAACAATGGTCCGCTCTATATTGCCTTCATGTGGGATATGTAGTTGTCATGGCCAAATATTCCAAAAATAGCAGCCAATGGGAACCTCTTTTTTGCCTAAGTTCACTTAAGTACAAAACCATAAGTTTCTGATATTACGTTATGTAACTGTCTTTTTGCTGATGTTACACAGCTATTGTCCTGTTTTTAGTCTTTATGCTAAACTAAGCTGACAGAACAGAGGCTGAATCATTCACAAATGAGTGGTTCTGATCTTCTCATCCAACTCTTGGTAAGAATGTGAGCATGTATACTCATGTTCATGTCAAACTACATTGTTGAACTTTTGACGGTGGGGTCCCATTAACTTGAATACTCACCTAAGTAAGTAGCCTGGGTGTGGGCAGTTTCTCCTCTGGCCCTGCCTCCTCTCAGTAAAGTCCTTCTCCACTGGCTGACACTGCTGGCTCTGTTAAGATTAGATTTGAATTTATGAAGATTGCCTCACCTGGCGCGCCGCTGTAATCTATACCGGTGTAGTAATTCACGTTTAGGCCCTCATTTCCAATGCAGTCAAGAAGGCCCATATTTCACCATGACAATGTAATCACAGGTCCACATTAAAAAGTCATTATTGTTTAAAATCGCCGGCCTGACTGAGAAAACACTGACTATACTATTGCGAGCTCTCCCATTCACACGGATGTTTATACAGGAACACAGGGCGCTGTGATTTAAACGCGCGCTTACAACCTTATTGATCACACGGGGGCTTGAACACACACCACAGAGTAATATCATTGTCGGCTGGATCCACTTGTGCTTTTTGTGCTGATTAGTGGGTAATCTCTGTAACAAGCTTTGATCCCTGCAGATTAGCAGCAGGAGAAGTGCACAACATGTTTGTTCTGATAGCTCAGACATGCTATAATCCATCTCTGCATTCTTTGCCCAGTGGTCTTAGATGTGAAGTTTTTCATGCATTCTTCTCTATTAAGCTGTAATTAAACCCAGCTTTGCTTAACGCTTGAGGTCAGGCTATGTCGTTTATGAAGTAATGGATCCAATTAGACGTTTTATATCCTGAAAACCAACCAAAATACCCTACTTAATATAAACAGTGAGTGCTTTTCAGCAGGTTGAGGATTTCATCTTATTAACGGGCCTTGTTTTCCAGTTAGTAAATCTCCACACATTGTGTCTGTAACTCTTGACTCCAATTTCATAAGCTTTTCATCTTGTTGAATGACAGAGGGGAGGAGGGAGTAATTTCTGCACTGTGAGCCAGGATAAGACCTCAGGCGCGCAGTTTTACTGTTGACGGCTCAACACATGAAATCAGCTTTGATCCTGGCCCCAGAGGTCCTCACCCCTGATTCTCTTTCAGTAACAAGGTAAAATTAAAGGACAAAGAAACTGTAGGCTCATCTCGCATGATCTTGATATCGTCTTTCATGTTTTCAAATCATGTATTCAGGGTGACAGGGTGATAGAGGTTCTGTTGCATTTGAACTGGTAACCATGTCAAATCAGCGGTTGTCGTTCTCTTTCTTCTTTCCACATAAAGTCGTCGCGCCTCATCCTGACCTTATCAGGGTGCATTCATTGGCGAACCATTATTGACCTTGCTCTCTACTCAGACTTTAATCAGCATGATTTCAGGAAGGATCAATAACTTCTTTTCACATCTCACACTTTTCAAAGATTCTTTTTTTTTACAAATCAATACAGCGCGGGATGTGTTGTTCTGCTACCACCTCCTCATTTTCATGTCAATGCGAGACGTAACATCCTCATCTTCAGCTCTTACTTGATCAAAATGTTAAAAAAAAAAAGTGGCATCATATTCTCTTTGTCTTTGGTGTATTTTATCTATATTTTATTTAGATAAAGACTGCGTGCGATGTTAAAACTGAAACGACTTTGTAGTTATGTACAGGCGCATTTGCTTAAAGGAAAAAAACTCGGCCTTGACTGCTGCTCCTTCAGCCATTTAAATCGATTTAAATGAAAAACCATACCCTCGCTTTTACAGATGTATTATTTCAGCAATAGAAGTGCAGTGTGGTTCCTATGAAATGCATATCCAGCTCCAAATCAATGGGGATTACAGAGCCTTTGTTAGTGCTGAAGCTTTGTTTTCTTCTAGATTTATGATTGTTGTGGGGAGTTGGCAGGAGCCTGTGTGATTACTGCTTACACGCTGATTTATACCTCACTTTTAATTATCTGAGGGGGTCTGCAGCTTTGCCAGCGCCAGTGCATCTCTTTCTTTTGGGACCAAGAGGGGGGGACGAGGAGCCCTCTCTGGTTTCCACCCCACCTATTCTCCCAGAGTCTGTGGTACGGGACTTAAACATGGATCCACTGCACTCCTGGCAGCGCCCCACTCCTCCCCAGAGCTAAGCTGACGGATGTCTCTGACATTCATACCCAGTGTGGGATCTGAAAGGAGGCTTTAAGGAAATATGAAGCCGCTGTCCACTAGACGTGTAACTCTAACTAACACTCCCCAACGGCCTATAAATTATACGGTTCTGAGAGTCACACAAATCACCCCCATAAGCCCATCTTCTACAGTTACACTCTTTTTTCTTCATTTTATGTAGTGAAATGACAATAGGCAGGTCTCATTCCAGTGACAAGCTATTGATTTTCCCACCTCATTTAGAATTCTGCTATTTTTTTCCCTGTGTAAATCGGCTTTGAAAAATCTAATCGCGTTCACACATGCTCTTAATTCTGAAAGCTAATTGGATATGAATGCAACAAGTGACTAGTTTAGTCATCTCAGACATCATCCCTGTGATTTATAGCTTAATTGTCATGCAATTTCAAACCAATATATTGTTTATTACATTAGAGAGACGCTAAGGCCATTAAATCTTCAGTAACAAGATGCTTGTTATGAAATTAGAGAATCCACAGACTCACACAGGTCAACAATCCAATTTTTAAATACCCTCTGGATTATATGAAAAATAATAAGTATGTAAAATACTAAGCGCTGGACTTATTGGTCTTGGTCTTTTAAGCAAATTAAAGCCTCTTTAACTCAACGATTTAAGATGAACAATTAATTCAGAATATATCATGAGATAAGCTGGCTAATGTGTATATATATTTTACTTTAAGCCAATGTTAAGCCCTAATTACATTTTTTCTTGTCCATAAAATCCTACGGCCACATTACGGTCCTGAATGCATAACCGCTAAATTTTGCTATCTCGGCTTTAAGGCAGCGGAGAACTAATGGAGCACATGCATCTGACTACAGCCAGTTTAATTTCCAGTAAGAAAATTCAGTCTTTCACAAAATAAAATGATGTGTTTGCTGACTGATCTTAAATCCTAAACAGTGCCCATCACAGCATGAATACACATAAAAGCTGTTTAAAGTACCATATCTGATGATGTCATGATAATCCAAACTGATCACCTTCAGTGCTGCTCGCATGGCTTAGATGTAAAGAGAGTTGATTTCAAACAGGACTGTTTTGTCTTCGTTAATTATCTTTAATGTCTGTCATTAAGAGGTCGTTCAGGGGAGTTCCCCAGTCATCAGTCTGTTTGAACTTCGTATCAGCAGCCTAACCCTCCATTAACCCTCCCGTTGGCTCAAAGACCTGCTGTGTGTCTACCTCTCCAACAAACACCACAAGGCCAGTGGCGGTGAAGGGCTGTTCAATGGCCTGGAGTTACAGTCATGCCGTCTGTCCCGTAGTCTGGTGTGTCGGGGTTGGGTCTGCAGCCCACTCAGCTGGTCCTCGAATACCCGCTTCAAACCACCACACCTTGCCAGATTGTAGACACGGTTCAAAGTATCCCATCCAACCTCGGTCTCCCGCACCAAGCCTGCAAACTGTCTGCTCTCCCCGGTCAAGCCTTCCACCCTGGTTTACATTATCCACCCACTGGCAAATCCTTTGCACTGTTAAGCTGCCTCTGCCTCCTTCTCTATCCTGAGTCCACAACCCTAACCCGCTACATGAAAGATGGAATCAGTTCTAATCGTTCCTGTATGTGCATATATATATATGTGCATATTTAAAATCTCTGTTGATTAGCATTTGATAAATTTCTTACATAAGGAAAGTTCACTTCTTTTAAATGCAGCTTTACTCAACTTACATCTAAGGCAGGAATTCAGGAAAAATATTGACCATGTGTGTTTGATGAAAATGTGCCTTTGCATTCGCTTCGGCTTGGATTAATTAAAGGATTATTGAAGATCAACACTTTTATGTTCTTTTAAGTCATTTTTCAGTACTGACCACTGCAGTCTGAGATAAACAGGTGGCTGTGAATTGCGGGTCTCGCAGCGTCATGCACATCAAACCCATATGATCCTTAGTCCCGTTTCTTTCTTCGTCTTTCCTCCTGTCTCCTTGTCTAAACCCACTTCTTCTTGGAAATCAATGATATCACCTGATTAGATCAGCATGCAGGCCTGCGCTTTACGTGAGCAGGTGATGCATTCAAGGGGCCCCTCTGTGTCTTGTCAACATAGGCTTTAGTAATACGATTAGTGAAGATGTGGTGATCTGATTTAAGAAAAAAAAAACCCAGGACCATCACATTGAGCTTTTCCCTGGCACAATCTACCTGAAATCTTATTGTGGTCCTGGGTTTAGATTCCACATCCGGCCGCCGCCGTTCCTTGATGTCCACTAAGTGAGACTAGTTGTACAGAGGTATGTGGTGAAGGTGGAAGACACAGGGGGACCGGTGGTGTCATTTTGATGGATTAGTTCTCTCATTGCTGGCTCCAGCGATTAGGTCAGTAGCCCAAGAGACAGCGACACGTCTGCTGTGAAATGCTGATGCTAGACTTGCTTCCTCTGCAAGTCACTGCATCACTGCCAAGCAGAGCGGTGCGCACACTTGTGATCTGCATCAAATAATGCAATGATCACCCTCGGAGAGTCAGGCCGGTTTATTCAGTCAAATCTGCCCTCTCCGAGGAAGGCCTGTACGTGATATCTCCTCTTTGTTCAGAGCCCGCGTCTCGTAAACACACACGCAGCTCTTTTCTCTCTGCGAGTGCGAAAGTGCAAGGTGGCAACAAAGATACACGCATTAAACTGCTCGCCTTTCGCAATGCCATCCTTTTTCCACAATAATGCTACTCCCCTCTTCCCAGCAGCCCACTTTCATTTGTTCAGTAGTGAATTCTCCGGCTGTTAAACTGAAGGATTGACTGCAGTGCTTGTCAAGCTTTTATCTTTCGTCCTGATTCATTTTCATTTCCTCTGCGAAAGGGGGCGCGGCGCGGCATCCAGCGCGATTCCGTTCGCGTGAGGCAAGGCGATCTTGCAGCAGAATCCCAAGACGTATCATCTTCTGCGAGTCATGCCATTGTTTATCAAAGACGTTGCAACATTACTGTGCTAAGAGAGATGATTACACCATAATTTCATGGACTATTACAGTGAGAGCAATGGAGCCGTTGACCGCAGAGTAATGACATCCCTCTGCCCCACGCCACTGGATTTAACAATACATAAAGGTGATTACAGAGGGAAAACTGTTTATTCCTGTCTTATTACTGCAGTGGAAATTACATTTTTCTTTCCCCGCAACAACCTAATTTTCGATAAAAAGGATCATTTTAGCTTTTCTCTCTCTCAATTTAAGGGAGAACCCTTTCACTGATCGCCTTTTTCAGTTTTCGCTGTATCAAGCAAGTTCTTAATGAAACAGACAGTAGGATGTCCTGAGATGTCCAACTGCCTTATTGGATTCTTTGTCATCAGCAAAATCTGTAGTTTATGAGCAGTGGGTCCTTGCTCCCTCATGAAGCTGCAAGCTTACAATAAAAAAATAAAAAATAAAAAACGTGACTTTTCTGTGTCCATGGCATGAGAGTGATCATGTAATGAACCATGAATCAGATTTTATTGTTCTATTTGCATAATTATATAAGGAGGATTTTGTTTCCTTGCATACTTGATCAGGAAGCGTGCCATGTCCACACTTTCCTCCATATACGGTGGCCACACGGTAGCCGCCCGCTGTGAACTCTTCCGCACAGATAACAGAAGGATATGACTTAGGGGGGGAACTCCTGCTGTAGTAAAAAACCTCAGCCATGCAAAGCGCCCAGCGCTGCAGCATCGTAAAGATAAGGAGACAGGTGTTTTCTCTGCTCTCCAGCCATGTGGCTTTTGTCTGAACACACACGCGCGCACACTTCTTTGGATGGATGCCTTTTATGGCTCACGTCACAGAGAAATACACTTCCATCTCACCCGACTGCCGTTGCCTGCTGGGCAGTTATCATGCTATTGTCACTGTTACATTGGTGGAACTAATGGATCTGATAGGAGTGTGTTTGCCGTGCCCCATACGTTAGAACACAATGCTGTTATGTGCTGCTTTATATGGCATTTGTGTTAGAGCTGTTGAATTTTCTAAATAATTTGTGATAAATTATACGGCTTTGATGCAGTGGGAAGGAATCCAGTCCTCGTAATGAGCTGAAATACCTTGTGTATTGTGACATTAGCAGATTGTAATATTGTTGAATTAATATCGCACAAATTAACAAATATCTGTGGCTGCATTTGGGGGAAGCACACTGTGGATTAAAGGCTGCCACCCTCCGAGTCTATCAGAAGACTCGTCTGCCCTCTTCAGGCTTGGAAAATAATTTGGAAATGTAAAAAAAAATGCCAGTGTAAAGTAGATGATGACACTCGGCGCCATGTTCTCTGAATGTCAGAAAATCCAATTAGCCCGACAGGTGTGGCAGGTGCAGCGCTGGGTGTATCACAGCAGGTGTGTGTTTCTTCCACCCCTTGTCTTATTTTATTTATTTTTTTTCTTTCCTTCCTCGGAGGCCCTGAAGGAGAATCTCTAAGTGAACTCACCAGGCAACTTATTTGCAATTAGATTTGTTTTATTTGCCCCATTTCTCCCCACCAGCATCTGTAGCTGCCGCTGGAGCCAATTACTCCCTCAGTAAAAAAAAAAAAAAAAAAAAAAAGACAGAGGAAGTGCAAAACAGAGATCTGGTTCTCTGTGTGCGTGGTCGCGTGTGTGTGGCCGTCCCCTCTGCAGTTCGTGACAATTTCCATCCAGGGGCTGAGATTCTCTGGGGGGACTCCCAGGAAATTACACCTTGCTCTCATATCATTCCATCTTCCCTGAGCCTGTTGAGCTGCCCACTTCCTCACCAACTCCCCTCCCCCACCACCACCACTGCATCTGACACAGTTACTCCGCCACTATATGCCACCCAAATGTTACGGCGGCCCAGTTTTTGAAAAGCCATTTCATTTTTCACTGTTGTCTGGGACTGGCGGTAATGGGCTCCCCTCACTCCGGATGGTTTCATCCGCAACACACACTCAGAGCAATACTTGCTGGCCTTCCACGACCTCAGACAGTGAATGCAATTATGACAAAGGCCTAAAGCCTTACTCGACTGCACTGCCAGGCTGCTTTTAGCCATGTGCTGCACTGCTGCGCTCTGTGGAGTGAGCCCTTTCCAGTCCCTCCAAATTGAATTTAAAAATGGCATCATCGTCAGGCCCAAACAATTACATTACGAACAAATCAGAAATAGAACAAGCACGACTCCTCAGAGGCCTGTACAGCAACTATGGACATTCTTCAGCTGGTAGGAATCCAAACAGATTTGGGGGGAAGGATTTTGCAGACTTCAATCTTTAGGCTACAAAGAACAAAAAGCCTGACAGTAAGCTGCGTGATTCAGTGCAGAGATCATTACGCGCAATCCAACCCAATGGTTTAAAGAGGATGAAACGCAGGGATAAAGATTTGAGTGTGGCAGTGTATCTCGGTATAGGTTGCGCTGAGGTTTCCCTCCTGCTGCGTCCAATCTTTTCCGGCAAAAAAGGAAATCAAGGGGGGGGGGCATGCTAAACCCCATACACTGAGCGGTGAGCGGGAAGTGACTTGAAAGACAGATGTTTGGCTTTAGTGAACCACACGCTGCCTCAGAGACGCTTCCCTCCGTGATCCGCCTGCATCTCAGACACAAAGTAAATCAAGCGGGAGACACAGACAATAGTCCACAATGTGTTCTCAAGCCTGGTAATCTTGTGTAAAAAGGTACAGAAGTGCTCCATCCTTCTGTAGATCAATATGTGCCTTTTAGAAGATATTGAAGAAGGTTTTCCACTTGAGACTACATCCTACATTGAAGCTTCTCAGGCGAGGAGGAGCCCCTGCCCATGCTTCAGTGTTTTCTATTCACAGCAGTATACTGGAGGACTTTTTATGAACGTTGAAATGTATGAACGCACACCATTCACAGATGGTTCCCAGAGGACAAATGTAAATTAACTGGGTAATTGACTGATCTTTACTCTAAGGCCACCACAAGGTCCGATGCCCCAGCGCATTTGAAATGATTGTCATGAAATTGAATAGTATGCAGATTGATGCCTCGATTAAGGGGGAATCTCTAATATATTGTTGATCTTTAACTCATCCTCTAATACCTTCACCACCAATTAGTGCTCTGACTCAAATCCAACTACCTGCAAAACCAATGATTTTCCAATCCGACCATCTATCCTCAAGCAAGTGCGATGCTTAAAATGTTCTCCATTTTAAGAGGTGTGTTAGCATGCTAACATTTGCTAATTAGCCAAAAGCAGAATCCGTAGTGTGTCTGCCTGGTTACTAGGAGTGTGTTAGCAGCACACGTTAGCATTTAGCCACAAAATTCTAGTGAAACTTTAAAAATGTTTCCAAAGAACCCAAATCAGGCTGAATTTTAGGGCAGCATGTATAAAATCTAATCTATCTACCAAGTCTTAGGTTTAAATATTTCTCTCAGCTTTTTTATTATCATATATACATTAGTAATTTTATTTATGTCACAACATTTAGATGGTATGCGGGAGGAAATAAACATCATGTTAAATTTGGCGCTGTTCAATTCTAGGGCCAGTTTACAGTTTTGGAAAAAAATGTATTCACGTATACATCATTAAAATTGAAGTTAATGTTTAAATTGTTTAAAATACAGTCATGAGCGAGTCTAGACTTCCTTCCATTGGCTTTGTCTGTTTTCTCCCACAGTGTACTCCCCCTTTCAGTGAAGCATTGAAATAATACCAGAAAGCAGCATGTGGTTGGGTTACATCCTCCAGTAATAAAACCAATATTGCAAGATAATTATCATGGATTTTTTTACTGTATGCCCAGTGCACTTCTCCTGGAGGGGAAACTGTCAAGCGTTAGCAGATGAATTTTGGTTTTTATTAGCTCATAGTAAAACACTGCCTGACTATCTTATATGTAATATAATAGCCTAGCTTTATTGTCAAGGGAACCTGCAATAAAAAATAAATAAACGCATCAGCAGTTGCATACTAATGTAATGTGCAACATAATATATATTATATAGTATGTCGTCATGTTGTTTGATGTAAGATGTTTTTCTTCATACATGAGATATGGCTAATGATGCTGACCTGTCAGGATCAATATCAAAAGTTGCAGATGAAGAAAAGTTAAGATAAGATTGGCTCTGTCAATTTGCATTTTAACCATTAAAATACCATACCAAAATAAAATTCCATTACCGCTTATCCTCTAGATGATTTTTTTTATCATTTATCATTTCATTCTTTAATATTCCACAACTACAGATATTAGTCTCGTTGCAAACAAGGAAGTCAACTAAAGGTTCCTACACACAATGAGTGTTTCATACGAATGACATTTATAACTTTCATTGCGAAACAAACTGAACTAAGGTTAAATGACCTGCGTTCAATTTGATTCTGCTTATTTCAACATTTACGGCGAGCACAAATGCACCGCCTGCTGTTTACTGGCCAGACACACTGTTTTCCCTCAGTTGAATTTACTGCATAGGAGGCAATTTTGCAGTTTTAGTACATTTTACCACAGTGTCGTGCAACACAAGAGCAGTATGACATCCCAACACTCACAGCCGCAGCAGGTTAGTGTCTCTGACTGCCTCTTTGCGACCTGTCAGAATGAGCCATGGCTGAGCAGGTGGGATTGTCCCACCGCAGAGATGTATGCATCAGGACGCTGTAAATCGTCCACCGCCTTCCATTTGTTTGCGCCTCCTGTTTCCTGCCAAACAAACTGCTAGATTTCCCATGAGAGCTCCCGACCCCCACGCAGCATCCTCCGTGGGCATGCTTTACGGGCATCCGAGCCAGATGAAAACAGTTAAAGCATCATTTTTAAAAAGGTACATTTGCGCGGCTTAGATTCAGCTCAGTTGTTAGCACAAAACCGGGGAGTGCTCTATAAATCGACGTGACGATCGTTCCCGTCACTCCTCTCTGAATATGCCGTGATTCATTTAAATGGACAAGAAATTATGCTCAGATTTTATTTTGATTCATCTCATTCACGCTTCAAAACGTCCAGGACTGCACGGGGCAGGTGGGAGTTAACATAGGGTGGCAAAGAAAACTATGTATAGTTCTTTTTCACTTAAATGAAAATACTAATTATGTGAAACCCTCCATCCCAGTTGACTAGAATTCTGCTATATCATTAGATGGACACAAATTTCACCGCAATCTCCTCATTTTATTATTTTAGACAGATATGAGATGCTTCAGCTGGAGGGAAATCTAGTCTTGTCTGTGTGCGAGTGTGCCACTAATATTTGAGTTTTATGCCTGTGTGCCAGCGTGTTTTATTGGATGTGGAGGTGACGTATTTCACTAGTGAAGGACGTGACCCTGGTTGTTTATTTCCCATGATGAAATTGTCCAGAGGTTGATGACTCCGTAAATAAGCAGTTCATGGAGCGGCAGCTCTTGGCTTCCGGTGACTAGTGCAATTATTATTGTGTAATCATCGCGGGGCAGATGTGGCTGTTCAGGAGTATGGCTCCAACTGTTTTTATTGTTTTGTTTTTTTTAAGTGGTATTTCAAGAAGACTTAAGACAATCACCTTGTATCCATTTGAACCTTGAGGCACATTTTTCTGAATACAACCGCACCACAGTCTCACTAACATTACAGTTAGTTATGGTGTTAATAACACAGGCACCAATGCCACTTATTGTCAAGGCCATTTTCAAATGTTTAAAGAAATTCTGACAACTTTTACATGAATCCTGCCTCTGTAGGGCACAAAGTCTTTTCTCACATTAAAAATTCAGTAACCTCCATGCCGTGAAACGAGCCCGCCACCAGGACCCAACTAACTAAATTATACTCCATAAACAGATCTGGTCGCAGAGAATTTAATCAATTACTGACTATTAGGGGACCTGATATAGCAGGAGCTCTCTGCTAATACCAGAACAACAGAAAACTTCAGCTGTGACACGGAAACAGGAAGCCTGGCTGGTTGGAATCGCCTTCATTGGCAATTTTCTTCTTGTTCCTCCATACATTTAGAGAATCAATTTTTACAGCGACCTCATCATTCCAGCGTCGTTATGTGAAAATGCCTTCATTAAAATATCCAGTGATGAGTTCAAGAGCACAATAATATAAGATTTATTTCCTGGTAATTTAAAATGACTGGTTCTTACTGTACAGCAGTCACATTGAGCTGTCTTCATTAAGGACTGCATGTCCTGTAAGTCAATTAAGTCAATGTAGTTTTCTACATCAGCTACCTTGCCATGCTTTGTCAGCACAATTTACTGCCTATAGATCCGCGTGTGTATGTGCGATCCATAAAATCCTCCTTCCTCACGCTCGTGCATTTGTTGGAAACTGTGTAGCAGAAAGAGAAATTAAAGGGCCGGGAAAACGTGGATCTATAAACATATTATGTCCCGTTGTTAATGGAAATGTCATCAGCAGAAATCTCACCGCGTTATTGAGTGATGAGCCAATTTCCCCGAGTCCCTCTAAACCACTCGCATGTAAAATAGCTGGAAATTCCCAGGATTGAGTGTGTACAGTAGCACCGGTTCGCCACCAAAAAAAAACAAAATGACCAAATTTTCCAAGCGATTAAATTTAAATGCCCCTTATCCCGGTTTTGAATTGACTGCAATAAAAGAGAATTTGCGAATAAAAAAAAAGTGGAGAGCTTCTCTTGGAGGATGAATAATGACACATAAACATTTACTGTGTGTGGTCACTCCCTGCTGGTCACCGGCCTTCTCTGCCCTTGCAATATAACCCATCACCGCCAAGGCGAGTCAACGTGATGCGAGGCGTGCGTCTCTGAAGTCTGTATCAGCGGTTGATTGACCGTGACCGTGAGTAATCGAAGCCTCTCCCCATGCAGCAACAACAACACACCGTCATGGTCATATCTGTAAGTCGGTCGGTGTGAGAATGCTTAACCCTTAATTTCCTCACGGGCAGTCCGTTAAACCTGTGACTGTTTCTCACATGATCGGCCATGCTAAAGGAACCGCACAAATTAAGGTTTCAGCACGTGTGAGGATAAAACGGGCCTGGTAATTTCAATAAATCAGATGAAACATGGAAAAGGCTCCTAACTAGTATCAGGAGACCTCTTAAAAAGAAATGCAAAAAACATCATTCAGTGGGAAATTACATTTCAACAGTGCTCATAGGCACAGTAGTGATTTGAGATAAATGCTAATATAGTAATATACCGTGTTCATCTTGCTAGCATGCACATTTGTAGTAGAACATACAGTAAGTAGGCAACAGCTGATTAGCCTGCTGAGTGTTTGACAATTTAAACTTAGCATTATTTTACATTAGATAAAAAAACCTAAAAGGGCAAACACACGGTCACAGTGGCGGATGATTCACGGGATAACAGTCGGTTGGAGTCGTGCTCTGAGGGCCATGAACGTCGCTAATCGCTGAGATATTTCCGTCTGTGCCAGAGAAGTGGACCGACCATCTGAACAACCACAAATGCCATGCCGCTCGCATAGCTATAAATAAAAGAAATTAGATCCAGCATTGTTGTATGTGTTTGGAAGGATTGCGATTGACCTACATAAAAGTAAAAAAAGATTATAATAATAATAAATGTTTTACTGGTATTCCATAACAAATCATTTTGAGATGCAATTAACTAAGCTTCTTAACCCTGGGACAAATGATTGTTATTACAGAAACACAGATTTTTATGTGTTTTATTAATAAATGACAATGTAGCTTTTTATCATGATTAAGTGGTTCATTGTGGCTCAGTTTAGACTAAACTAAACAGTTAATGTGGCCACAGCTTTCTCTCCCTGTTGGATTTTTCCCCTCTTCTGACTCAGGTTTTGTTTTCAAGTGCTCTGCCTGGTTGTCTGCAGCTCCTAATCGGAAAACCCCTGGGTTTTATAGCGTTCTCACAAAAGCCTCTCGCGTCGCATCTTTGTTTTTCCTCTCAGCCACCCCGGAGGGGAGAAACAATCCAAATGCGACCACTTTTATGGAATGGCCCACACCTGCATGATTACAGCTGAGGAGAGGGAACATGGGAGAATGAAACAAGGCCGACGAGGCTCCAGGTGTCTTGTTAACACTTGAGCCTTATTGACAGGTGAAGCGGTCTGTTTTGAATTCCACACAGACATTAACCTGCTTCAAAACCAGAAAATAAGCCTTCACTAAACTGATGCCAGGTGGCATGGCAACCTCATGTGAGTTCATTCAGCACAAACAGCACATTTACATATTAAACATTTAACTCTAAGCACGCTGCTGTATGCCTAATTCTTATTTAATTTCTAACTGCTGCTAATTAAGATATTTTTTTTGCCTTAGTTTTGTCATTGACTCCTCTTGCAGAAAAGCATAGTCGTGAGTTAGTATGTTGCGATAAATAGCAAACACGAATCCAGAGAATGTGCAGTCTCAAACAGTGGGGATGAGATAAGGCTCCGTTAATGAGGTGTGGCAGAGATCCTGTGATTGTCGGCAGCATGACACCCCGGCGAGGATGAGCAAGCCGTGAGTGTCACTGCTCCTGTCCTGTCCTCTGACATCATGTCTCACAAGCACATGGAACGGCTGAGAAAAGAGCAGGGATAGAAGGGCGGTAGAAGAGAGAGAGACCTTGAGAAGGATCATATTCATAAATGTGGTAAATCGGGAGTTTTGAGCAGACAATCCAAGCCAAGAGTCTGCGGTGACATCTAAGCCATCTTAAAGTATGACATTCTTCTGGCACTTGCTGTCAACTCTCAATTAACCTACACATAGATGGTAAGGCTTCGCATTATTTTTGTCGACATATGAGATGAGATACATAGGCCTGTAAGCGTTTCCAGAGTAATATAGACATTGTGCCTTATAGCAGCATTAATCTGCACACATGTTCACTTTCTATTATGTCCCACAATACAACTAATACACTAAAAAGCACATGTAGTGAAGGGTGTCTTGTTTGTAACCCCACATACATATTTTCCCGAGCATCGTCGCGTCTGTATAATGTCATCCACAGATTGTCCACTAGGGGGTGCAAGAGTAGAGCAGAAGAAACTGAGCCCAGCAGAGGTTTTATGAGGCATCCCATTTAATCAACAGTTCTTAATGAATTAATTTTTACACTTTGTGACAGAGATGAATCATTATAACCCCTGTTAAGTGGATTCTTTCATTAAGAGCTTTTGAAAAAAGAAAAGGAAAAGAAAAGCTTTCCAGTATTAGTCATGAGTAAATGTGCAGCAAAGACTGTATGCGACCCTCTCACAATAACCGCCAAACAGGACTGAAGTAATAACGCCCCCGCAGATGTAATTGCACACCTTTTTTTTGTGTGTTTCATTCTTTTCTGTTCTGTGTAACGGGGAAGTAAGCCATTTATTGCCAAGTACTGCGGGAATGCAACCTGGCTAAAAAGAAATCACAGATGATGTATAGATCTGTCATAATCCCAGCTCGGGGATTTGTGCTACTGTGTTTACCTGGACAGTGTTTGTCAGTAAAAGTCACTGGGTCAGATAATTGAGTAAAAAGAGACAGATGGTGGCAGCATTTACTGCTGATTACATGGAGGTCATAAACTGCCTTTTCAGTAGCTGGGGGTGTCGGGACCGAGCCTATTAAACCGGCAGAGCCTGAATCTTAGAGGGATGCAGCTGCACCGGCAAGAGCGCAGACAGGTTTAAACAGACCGCAGGCAAACAACGTGTATAAATGCAAAGTTTCATCTGGTGTTTTGTGTAGAATGCAGGATCTCCGGGTTACTCATGCCAAGGCAAATACTTGAAGCTGCCACGCTGTAGCTGGGGATGTAGCCGCTGTCGCTCACACAACAGCAACGTAGTCTGCATCCGAGACCTCTAGGCTGTGGCAAAAATCGCATAGAGTGGCTGTATATGCACAATGCAGGAAATATAAATAGTATATGCTGATGTAGGGCCATGCGCAGTGTCGTAGGATGACGGGAGGACACAAGGGAAGCAATGTTCTGCAAACCTGCTGGACGATGCAAAACGCATTACTCCAACAAATGGTTTATTAAGATGAATGTTCTCTTAAGTAGAGGAAAGCGCAAGTGTGCAAATAATCACTCTGAGACACTTCACCTGTGATCTTTTTGGAATGAAGCTAAATTTGATTTCAGTTCAAAGCTGAATAATTACGTTGCTACTGCATGTTCTGTGATATTTACAGCTTGTGATGGAGAACACTGTAAATGTGCATTATGTGAAGCATTAACATAAACTTAATATACTGCTGCTTACTGCTCTGTAATAGATGCTGATGCTGAATTTATACGTGTGAATGACACTTCCATCCCAGCCTTCAGCTGAAGGGCCTCCTCGCTGTTCACTTACATTAGACCGCTGTATTGGCTTAAATGGGAGTGGGAGCTGTGTTTACTGATCACGCTGATGTATTTGTCCACCAACTCCCCAGGACAGGCAATCGATATTCCAATTACAGGTAGATTTCCATTCTTGCCGTGTAGAATAGTGAACATCAGTCAATATATTTGTCAAAACGATTGCCAGTGTGCACCGAAGTTATTTGGAGCAAGATGCGAATAAGTGATGTACAGCTTTGTGGCGCTGGCAAAGTTAATCCTCTCGACTATAATTTTGAATTATGACGTTTTTTCTACGTCTCGTAAAATGCAAATCTTCTCAGATCTCTGATATGAAAGACTGTAGCACCTGTAGCGGAGACAGTAGACGTTATGACCTGTCCTAATAAAAATATCACAAGTGTCATTAGTGTCACTTTTTTTTTTGTCCCACATGTCCCAGTATGACAATGTGACAGAGGTTCAACTTGCAAAGTACTCTGAAACACCCATCAGTTATTTTGATTTCATTTGCATTCAGGGAAATTCTAGTTGCAGTCGGAAAGTCGGACATGGTCTGTGGAAAGTGGACGGCTGTGGAGAAAGTATTCTTCTAACATATTGTGCATTTATGTTTTCTACTGGCCTTTATTTAAAAAAAAAAAAAAAGTTCAACCTTGTGCACATTTCTTCACTGTGAGGTTCATTGGTATGAGAAATGACAGAAACGGCCATTTTCAGAACACTGAGAGTCAGCCAGTGGCCCAGCTCCAACTTAACTGCACCAGAAGCTTTGCTTGCTGTGTTTTAACAATGCTATTGACACCACAGTAAATCAAGCACAATTACCTGTCCGTTTACCGCGGTTCTTTGGGTGGTGGTGGTGGTGGGGGGTAAGGTGCCCTGCACCAGCATAATCAAGTTCCACAGCAGCATGCTGTTTGTCCAAACAGACCACTGTTCACAGCCTGACCTGCAAGTGCAAGTTTAAAACCCTCCAATTTCCCATCCACGGCCATTAAAATTCCATCTTGCTTAGCTAGGTGCATCGCACGCTAATGGAGACAGACTCTGTCCATTTGCTTTGTGTTACATTCATTACCTCCAGTCACCGGGTTAGGTGATTGTCTAAATGGAAGGAGGGTAAGAGTGCTGCTCTCAGAGTCAAGACCCATTCCCGATCCTCTGGATCATCTGTGGATCAACTGCTCCGGTCGTATCCCTTCTCCTCTTCCCCCCTCTCCCTTTCCCCAGGCAGAGATTGGCCTCCCATTTGCGCTGATTAGCAGAGTGTGCGGGGAAGGAAGCAAACATCAAGAGGAGGCACTCCCCTTGAATAAATATTTGTTGTCCTTGTTTGAATAGTGAGCGTTTTAACGCTCACACACATTCAGTAAAGTGGCTGTTGATAATATGCCTTGTGTTTGCATCTGCGGTCTGGTTGTAGCAAATTTACTAAAGCTAGGTCACAGTCTAATCATGTAAAATGTGCTCACACAGCATTAATACTTAGCGCATAAGTCTTATGCACTCCTCATCTATAAATCATAAGTGTGGCGAGTGATTAGTTCTCACACTGTACGATGCACAATCTCCTGCTCTGTGTCTGCACAGAAGCAGGAACCGTAAGGTCACAACGGTAGATAAAATTTAAATCTTATCTTAAAGCACATTTAGACATAGATGACAGAACATGTGCCACTATATTTTCTTTCATCATCAAAACAGAGATCTTTGCAGTTTCCCTGTTCGACGATTGGAGGAAGACCCAGAGTGCTGAGCACACTATGGCGGAGCTGCTGTGTGTGATCCGAGCAGGGATTGGCCCAGAGCTCTGCCACTCAAACAGCCACTTCTCTCCGACTTCCTCTGTCCTCCTTTCCTGGTGCAGCCTGGGAGGAGGGAGGGGAATGGATCTTTTCTGTGTGAGTCGCCGGTGCTCCCTCAGCCTGCTCCTTATCACCTGCCCTTGACACACTGTTAACAGACGAGACCGAGAGGATTGAGCTGCTCCGCTCACACCTCCCTTGCCAACACGCCGCCTGTGTTTACATGAGCAGCTGCATTTAGTTGTATTTCACTCCGGCTGTTTCTTTTTTTTTCTTTTTTGTTTTTTTCCTGTGTGGCTCTTCAGCGGAGTGGTGAACAGAGGAACATCTGTCCCCGGACGGCGGAAGCTCTGATGGGAGGCAGCGCTGACTCTGGCTGGGACTGGGGATGCTGAACGGAGGGAGGGAGGGCCTGTTTGAGCTGGGACAGCAGCTCCAGCAGCAGGGGGAGTACCAGGCCGCCCTCCACTGCTTCCTCAGCTGCCTGTTGGGACTGACCCATGTGCAGAGCTTCACTTCTCTGCCCAACTGCTTGCACCAGGTGAGCCAGATGGGGGACTGAGCACGCACAGTGGTCTTCCTTTGTCTTCCACCCACGCCAATACGAGTGCACACGTTCATTGCATGCATCTGCTAATCTGCTGTGTCTTGCATGTGCACAGCTGTGCAGGCACTTCTGCATCACTTTCCTTTCGGGCACCATAAATTATCGCACGGCACAGCACACAGGACGCACACAACCTTGGTGTCTCTAACACCAATGTCAAATCTGACAGCACAGTCGCTCATGTGTCTCTGTGCTGATGCTGTCAGACTGCTACCGTCTTTGTAGATGCCTATTAAATGAGGTATCGGATGCAGCGCTAATATACAGCAACAGTGTTACTCACTACATTGGAAGTGTCCACATAATAGCAGCCCCATTGTGTGTGGGCTATGTGTAGCTTTATTTAAGGAGGCATTTTGTTTTGGCACTGCATGGCCCGGGCGAAGTCTGTGCACATTACATACCGGGGTGCTTTACAAAGGCCCTCCTACTAAAGCAGAGCTGCAGTTTTAATTCTCTCTAGTAGTGCCCGGAGGAATGTCCCTGATGTCAAAACATAGCCTTTACTCCAGAACTTTGGAACGCGCGGTATGATGCTGGCCAGAGCAGTGTTGCTGCGAGGAGGAAAAAGTATTACTTGTTTTGACAGCTCCTGACATCATTTGCGCACACACCCGGGAATCATGTTGGAAATTAATTATGTAACACTTAACCACTGGTTGTTTTTTGTTTTTTTTTCTTCCCCTACAGATTGCAGAACTCTTCATCACTGAAAAGAATTGTATCCTTTACTAAACCAGGGTCGGTCCTTGCTTTCCATCTCGCTCCAGCTCACTCCAAGCGGCCACTTTTACAGCTAGCCCATCGCCTCTGTGAGTTTGACATTTAAAGGATTGTCGGTGTGGCGAATTCCAGCACAATGGAGGATGTAGGGCCTTTATAAATGCAATGTAAATCCGGGAGGGTGAGCCCATGGGGAGTTCATAATGACACGTTTGTCCCCTATGTTTTGTGTGTAGCCCAGGCTGTGAGTCTGTCTCTTAAGAGGATTTGTAGGCTCTTATCTCGGCACAACAGAGTGGGAGAGCACTAATTAACCTGTATCTGCACTGACTGGCCTGTGCATTGCCACTTCCGTAAACTCCAACGGTATGGAATAGAGATAATAGAGGGGTGGTGTCCCGTTTCAGGATATATTACCTCCGTGGCTCCTCTCCCCCCCTCCGTCACTGAGACACTCCAACACTTAACTTACCAGCTCAGGTTATCCACCTCAGCAAGACGCTGCCTCTCACTGTGCATTTTCCAAAATAGGTCGATTTGCTGAGCTTCACATCATCAATAGCCGTCGCCCTTCTGGCCCTCTCAGCACGAAAACGCATCTGCTTAAGAGGGTCATCCACCATGACGGGGTTAAGTCCTCTGACATGCGGTACAGTGCTGCGCGCCATTGTTAAGAGCGATGCATCGTTTCAAGTCAAGCTGTGGTATTTTATGCGCGGTGGAGTTGCATTCTTCTAATGTAACCTTACGAGCATAAAAGCACGCCCACATCCCACATCGCTTAGTAGGTCAGCAGTGGAGTGGAACTGTTCGAAACAACAACGGAAAATGTATTTGACGTTTTCATAATAAAGACAAAAATATGACCGTCGCGGCCGTAATAAGTAAGAGTATAAAATAAGAACATGTTCAAATATAACTGCAGCTTAAAATAGGAGTTCTGCGTAAGACTGAAACTATCTCGTCTTTTTCCGGACTTCTGCTCCCTGCTGTTTTCTGAGTATTTATCTTGAGAATCGCAGGAGCCGTGGCAGCTATATCGTGGTCTGCTCGCGGCTCCCCTCTAGGGACGGAGGTGAAAGGTCGCCCTCCTCGAACTGGGAGCAGGTTGTGGGAACTTTGGAGTTTCACAGAAGCATTTTTGTCTGAGAAGAACTTTGCCTCATCTCAAAAGCACGATCGCGACATGAAGCAACATTTATTTATTTTAAGCGTGCTGGTTTCACGTCGCTGCACTGGCTTTGGTCTATGATCTACTCAATGCAGCTGATAGTCACAGTGGAGGAGAAGTGAACATTTAAGGCTCGATGTATTGTTATCAGGGCTGGTGGTGAACTTTGTACGAAGCCAAAAACTCTTTTGGCTTCTGAGTATTTTGCTGATATGAGCTTCTTGGAAAGAATATGGACCCCGGCATTTATACTTTAATCTCAAATAAACACAGACATGTGATAAACGCCTGGTCATAAGATGTCCTTACGTTTTTAAAGCCGACCTGCAAATGCAAAGTTTGACAAGATTTGTGAGAGTTTAACTCGACAGGAACTCTGCTGGCTGCGTTTGAACGTTCGCTTCAGAAGGTTATTTCAACACACCACAGAGTCAGGCGGCACGTGCGATTAGATGCGCCTTTGAAGGCCCTGGTGTTAATGCAAGTTGTTGTCAAGTTTTGGAGTGCAGTCTAATTATCAGCTCAGGGATGGCTGCGTGTGTGTGGGCAGAATCGAGGTCATTCCCAGGAGAGGATTGTGTGAGGTTCCTGTTGTTGCATTGTTGTGGTCCAGGGCGGCTAAAAATAGACGGCAGAAGTAGTGCTCTGACCTTTGGTGATGGCTGCTCCCCTCATCCTCCCTCACAGATGGTCCACCTCGTACGAGCTTTAGTCCCCGCTGCCAGGTGGCTCAGAGGAGCTTGGGGCAGGTATAATGCATTTCTAATCACCTTGTGAAGGGGCAAGATCTGTCCAGAGCATCTAACCAAATAATATTTAACATTAAAAAAGTATCAGATCATAACAGACAAATGGCTCAACTCATGTTATCCTGGTCGTTAAAAAAAAAAAGTGAAACCAGCTCCAATCTTAATAGTTTTACCAGACTAGAAACCTCTTTGTCCATCTTTTTAACTTCAATGTAAAAGTTGTGGCTATTTAGTTTTATTCTCAGTGCGTTGAAGCACAACAGGGAAGCAGTCATGGAACAGTGATGGAAAACCGAGGATGGAATTTGTAGTGTTTTACGCACGAGAAATGTTAAGTAGGACATTTAAACAGGCACGACTGTGTTTATTTTAAGCGCTCCCCATCCCATTGGTCTTTAAATTCACCTGACAAGCATCAGCGGTGTCATTTTACACTGGGTCGGACACCGAGCGCACAGAATGCTTTTGACAAAGTGAGCTATTTTTAGGCCGCTTTAAATAGAGAGTCTTTTCATGGAAACAAAGCGCTGCGATTGAGATCAATCAAAGAAAAGCGTGCACAAATCAGAAAGGGCAAAACCAGGTGTCAGAGCAGGCATATTATATAAGAGGGGTATGCGGCGTAATCGGACACGCCTCATTAGAACCAAGGAAACGGCAGGTACGGACACAAAAACAATGACGCCAGTGACTGAAGTCTGTGTTGCGAAATCCGGACCTCAGAACAGTGTGCATTGGATTACTACACATTTTGTTTGTCCACGGGAGTGGAGGGGAGGGGGGGGGCCTCAAGTGATGAAAAAAAAAAAAAGTGTTGAGCTGGGCCACAACACTGTTTTTAACTTCTACTCATCCTGTTGACAACTGAGACTGATCCTTTACCCACATAAACAGATGGAAAGGCCCTGCAGTTCATCCAGGCTGAAAAAATGTTCTATGAGGTGGCATTGATTGAGCTCACCGCCCTCCAGGGCAACGCAGGCAAGTATATTCCCTTTATGCCGTCATGCCATGTGTCAGAATCAAAGAGGATGAGGTGCACAGTGTGGACTTTAAATGTGTCTTTGGTTTTTTATTTTTCGCATTCCTGTTTTTCACAAAAGACAATGAACAGTGAATGTACTTTGGTGGTACTTACACGTGAAATAAATACTTCTTCATTCCTTTGTGTCGACAAACTGTTCTCTTCAATTCAATTACTGTGTTTGGGTTTAACTGCATCAGGTATTTTAAGGTTCACCCAACGTTACTCAGCCTAAATGACCTGATTTAACTGTCATCTGCCTCATGACTCCACTTTCGCTTGGAAGTACCAAATTAAATAAGACTTTATATAGAAACCGCCTCATAGCGTCACATGAAGCTGATTATTCTTGTCATTTATTACATAAAAAATAAAATGATATTTAATTCAATTCGGTGGAGCTGAAGCTGTTCGGAGGCCGCATCTGACGCAGGCAGCTCTCCAGCGTGACTTGTGCGTGACCTCTGCGAACAAAAAAAAAAACGAGGCCGCGAATAAAACATATAGACGCACACGATTAACGGTTTGTTCTGTAATAATCCGGAAATCCGTCGCCTGGAGTTGTTAAGACGACACGAAGTGACATCCCGTTCTACCCGGGCTCCATCTTTGTTTACAATATACCGTTTACCGCAAGGCTGCTCGTTCATCACCTGCTGCTGCCGCTGCTCCAGACGTCTGCCTCTTCCTCTCTGTCTGCTGCTGAGGCAGCAGCAGCGGTGTAGCATGGGCACGGTGAAGGGGATCGGGGACAGATGCAGCGGAAGACAAATGGCCACACTTTCTCATTAGGAGCTGCGCGTTGCTACAGAATACCGAGGCCCCTGATTCAGCACTCACTCAAATTGAATGTTGCACTTCTCCAGGGCCAGAGCTGGCAGCTTACAAGCCGTCTCTTTCCCTCTCTCGCGTCCTCCTCTTATGTTTTTTTCATCTGTATTTCCCCACTGGCAGCTGGAATAATTGTCACTTTGTAGGTTTTGTAATGCAAACTAAGTCTTCACCTGTTAAAAATGGTTTATTAGCATTTGCTCATTGTGTGAGTTGCACATACACATTTCTGTGTAACACAGTGTGCGCACGCTATTGCTGTGTGTGCTTGGTGAGTACAGAGCACACTGTTTGTGGTTTGTCACTGTGTGTGTGTGTGTCTGAGTGCTCCAGTGGGCGTGGCATGTGGGTTGTTTGACTCCCTTATCCACTCCCTCCTGCCCTTATCTCCGCTCTGCTTGTCTCCGGTCCTCAGTTGGCTCCTCTTTACTGTTGAGGCTTAAAGTCCAGACGGTCCAGACACCCAGGCTTTCAGGGGTTTATTTTCCAATCTCTCAAGTGGTTAGAGGAGTGCTGTGAGCCACGAGCACTGAGGAGACGAGGCCGAGAGATCAGCGGAGGGAAAGTGTTTTAGAGGCAAATTCGACTGAGATTCAATGCCCTGTGTTTGTGTGACAGGGCCTCAGGAGGAGGCTACCCTGGGATCTGCAGGATGGACAACCCCAGAGGAACTTTCGGAACAGGCCTCCCAGGCCCAGCACCTGGAACGGTTGGCTCAGCTCTGCATCATGAGCAAACAGTAGGTAAAATTGTGTCCTGCTGGGGCTTCCATCATGGTGTAATTAATGGGGTTTAGCTTGTTCGGTGAGTTTAATGGCTCAGTAGTGTCAGTGTAAGTCAGTTTATAGCTGAAAAAATTATGTGTGTGTGTATATATATATGTATATATATACAGACACTTGTTTTGGTGTCAATATACTGTTATACACAAACGCAATATACTGTGTCAACATGCTGTTATATGAGTTGATAGTTTATGAAGCTGATGATTTCTGTTCAGTTCCAGAAGCCCACTTTAAGAAGTGTATAATGTTTTCCGAAGGTTTGATGAACGCCCTCCTTCGACGTTCCTCCCTCTTCAATCTTTGTGAAAATATGTGAATTTGGGCAGGGAGCGCGGCCTCTCTCATTCCCATTCGCCGCTCCGCAGTGGAAATTTTTCGAACCAGCTAAACCCCAACTCCAAGCCCTTTTTGGGCAGAGTTGAATTTCCGTGTAGATGTGGAGAAAAGAGACACCGCACTCTACCTGAGTGTTACGGGAGGGACACCTTAACTGGATCTGGTGTCTCCTGTTGCAGGGGCGCCGTGTTGGGCCATAGCAGGCACCCATTTTTTCTGGGCCTCTGCTGTTGTTGGGATGAGGCCATTTAACCTGATTGCCAGAGAGGGTGCCAGAGGGTGGAAGGCTTGCTCTGTGGAGGGCAGATCACAGTACTTCATTAATGCAAGGAGCATAGAGTAGTTAAACTTAAATGAGATGGTACTGATTGTGCATGGCTGTACCCGGAGGCTTGGGTTTCTGGCTAAATAAGGATAGGCTCTTTGATTTATTTATTTCTTTTTTTTCAGACACATGCCCTGGAAAGACTCTTTACAAAGTGGCTGATCAGAAACTAAACACAAACATGCTTTCATGTCTCTATTAGGAAAATAGTCTTAATTAGTCCTCAATCCCCACTCAGCCTCGGCCTCTAACCTCACCCCAAGTTGTAATCTTCCTGAACCTTTCAGCATTGTCGTAGGAAGTCTTTTGGACCGGTGAAGGGATTTTTCTGTCTTTGCTGATCAGATATCCTCTCAAAAGGCCCTTCTATGGCAGTGCAAACTGACACCTGGCCATTACTAATTGAAGGGAAGTGTGTGGCTTCAGAAGAGCGAGGCTGACATCTGTCCCACTAAACACGGCTTGCTCTACATCCACGGACGCACGTGTGGGTGTGAGGGTGACGGATGTCCTTGGCTGGTATTTCGGGGCAGATATGAGCGGAGCAGATGGCAGGTCTTCAGTGAAACACATCAGGTTCACCTAGCTTAGCACTAAGCAGAGGCGCGGGCACCAGACAGTAAACCAACCTGCGGGTGCCGTGCCTTCTCTAATTCACCCTGGAGAACAGACAGGGGCAGGCGGCGCTGGCACCAACCGAAGTTTTCCACTTCCTCCGCGAGGCGCGCATTCAATCACAGCACTCACGTGTTTAGATTTGTCATGCTGCTGGGCTTCAGACACCAAAACAGATATGCTCACCTGACAATAGAGTGCAGGCCTCTGCACTTGACTAAGGTTCATTATTTTGGGAAATTTTTACAGTATTTATGTTTTCAAGTGGCAGAGAATGTGCAGATCATGTCCGCCATCGAATATTTTAGCATGGCGTTCCTTTAATGGTGCCACTTTCCTTTTCTTCTTCTTTCAGACCTCATCTTGCCCTAGAATACAGCGGTAAGGTATGTACTGTACACTTCATCATGTGGCTTTAGATTGTTTTCCAGATTTTATTACAATGCCAAGACACACGTGAGTCACACGTCTTTGCATACTTTTAGGCTACAAAAATTCACCAGAGGGCCTTTGGCAATGACCATCCCATCACAGCCAGAAGCCTGGAGCTCATGGCGACCGTCTATGCTGAGATCGGCAAGACTGAATATTCAGGTAAACACACCCAGGTTAAACGCTCCGGAGAGACGTTACGGCACGGGAGCCAGCGTGCAGATTAAAAACAAACGTGTGTGCATGACTCAGAAAGCCACATGGGAACGACTCCTCTTTCAGCAGCGTATAATTTGCCTCAAACCTTAACATTTAAGTCTGACACGTGGGGGCGGAGGCATCACATGTTCCGGAGACGTTATCTCCTCTCGGCTTAAGAAAAGCAACACGGCGCAGTGCCGGCGCGGTTTGATGCACTCCAGTTAGCCCTGTCGGCCCATGCAAATGTTAAATTAATAAACACTTGCAGCCGCGTTCAGCACAGGAGCGGTTTTACGCAGAGCACAGAGAAAAAAAATAAAGGAAGTGTAGCTTTGTGACAGTTTGAGGCCACGGTTTTGTTGTACAGTGTGTGTGTGTGCTTGGCTTGCACTTACGGGGAGCTGCACTCTGTGGCCGCTTCTGATCTCCGCAGTTTTTTGCGAAGCCCCGCCGCACGTAGAAACCAGCCTTGTTGTCGACTCAGCTCTCGGAGGCGGTGATGCTGAACGCCGGCAGCTACACAAAGACAGGATTATGGGACGCGGTGTGGGAAAGCTTTATTACACCCCTTGTTCTGCTCCTCAAAAAAGATGGTCTTAAACGTGTTTGATGAAAACACTAAAAGAGTCAAGAGCGGGAGAGTGGTTGAATTTGTAGCTGCTGATCGTAGTAAACAGTAGTCTCTGCGCCCTTTTTGTGTGACCTTTATATTGTATTGTACACAGTGGAATCTTCTTTGACCTTCAGAGAGATGCTGAGGCATGTTTAAGTGTTTACAGCTCTTTGTCCCTCAGACACCCTTCACCACTGACTGGGCATGGGTTACAGTACACGGATTGCGCTGTACAATGTCACGTGCCATAATTTAATAATAATAAAAATGGAAATTTCAAGCGCAGATACAGTATGCCCCTCACTAAGAGTCCCTTGATTTCACCTAATGAAAATGAACAGCAGAAAGGTTTCAGAAGAAAATGTCAGCGTTGTTTAATCTTGTTGAGGTAGTATTCACATTGATTGACATTGATTAGTTCGTTTATTTCCTTAGCTGGAACGTATCCGGTCCGTGCATCATTTCACTGTTTGTTAAAGGTGGAAATAAACAGGTTGCTCATTTGCTGCACGCACATTCAGTTCCAGTCCAGGTAGAATCTTTAGTGCGTGTCGTTTGCCCTATGCTGAATTGCAAAATGCAGCCCAAACGATTACAAGGACTACAATTATAGATACAATGCAAAGTGATGTTTATGCAGTCTTTATGGAGTTTGTTCATCTTACTCACAAAAGGTAGCATCCAGTATTCAAAAAGGATGTTTGTTCATCTCAGTTATCCGTCTTAGTTGTCTTAAAGTTACAGGTAGGATGACAGTGCACTCTCGTCCTACCTGTCTGTCTCACTCCCTCCTGCTCTATGCTGTAAATGATAGTAATGAATTAATAGCAGATTGGTTTAACAAATGATTATGTCACTTACTGGTCAAGTTACTGAAGAGACAGCACTGTAGTAAGGAGGCAGGTAACTTTCAGACAATGCAAATAAACCTTGAATGGGATCAGTTCATTAGAATATTACAAAAAAAATATCTGTAAAGCCTTAAAACCTGCTAGAGCAAAGACATTTAGGATGCAAAAAAAAGATCTGGATGGTTTTGCATCAGGGTTGGTCACTGACTAGGCTTTACTGTACGCGGCGTCGCAAGAGTTAACAAACAAACCCATTTCTCCAGCACATTTGCATGTTTGAGTTACGCTGTTTGGCTGCAGCTCACCGCCTGTCCCGACTTCAGACTTCAGCGTGACGCAGCTCCAGATCCAGATCCAGACCTTTAATCATGTTCGATATGGTCATGACTCTTCTGATAGATTCTCTGGGCCAGTGTGTTTCTGCGCTGTCCAAACGCTTCGCTGCTGCAGAGTCCCTCAGAGACACGGTCAACTGTCTTCCTCATTCCCACCGGGAGAAACACTCAGAAGTACGCCACAGAAAGGACACCCACCACCAACAGGAGGACTCGCTGAAGCCTAAGGTACAGAGAACGAGAGCCACCGGAGCTTCTGGGAATGAAACTTTTCTGTAAAAGATCTTTACCTTCCAGCTTTTTGTTGTTTTGACTTGTCAGACCTGTATTTAACCTGAATTGTGTCTAATGTAGGTAACAAATGGCAAAGTTCCCACGTCCATATTGAAGCGGCCAAGTCCCAACTATGGGCCAGACACAGAACCCAACCACAGACGGAAAGGCGAGCGGAGGGTTCGATTCAGGGAGCCAGAGACCACAGTACATGGTAAGAAAACGCACATGTAAACAGTTAGTGTTTGCGTGCTTCCCTCAGGTGTTTCATCACCTCAGCCAAACTCCTCCAGTCACTTCTTACTACGTGTTCTATCAGCGGCCCACCCATGTCAGCGCTACATTAGCACAAAAAAAAAAGTAAACAAATTTATTCAGTAGCCATATTAATACAATTTCAATTAAAAAATCCCCACGAAATTATTGCAATCCCAACTGAACCCCCAGCTCAGAAAACACAAAATGTATTAAAACGTCCCAAGATTGCATTGTAAACTGTTTCCCGTTGGGGATCCTGGACTACTTGAAAATAATGTAATGCCGTGAGACGTCCAAACACGAGCAAGCGATTTACTCTCTGTGATTAATTATGCATGCAAATGATGTGCAATGAAGTCTGTTCCATAAAGATAGTGGAGTCTATGAGGGCACAGCAGCTGGTTTGTCGCTGCTCTACATCACAGAGGTCGGCTCCTGTAGACTGACTGACCTCTTTTCTGTCGTCCTCACAGACATTCCTTACTCTGACTGTTTAGGTGGTAAGTGTGTCTGAAAGAATCACTTTATGGTAATGTGCATGACGGAGTGTCAGCAACACTGCGCTTTTTAATAGCAAGCCGTCTGCTGGCTTTAACTGAGTCTTAGAAAAGCATCGGCGAAAACAATTTAGGTTAATGGTTAGGAAAATGTTTGTCAGCAGTTGCCTTTTTTGTTAATTTTCCCTTTGCCTGACATGCAATGCGGAGTTCTACCTGCCACCATCACCTCCTCTTTAACAGTTTGAAACAGAAACGGTTTGTGTGTCACGTGAAAATTCTCCCATACACACCACTTGCCAGGTCTTGCCTTTGTTCGCTCCAAAGGACAGTGAGATGTGTCCATGAGAGAATTCAAATACTGATTTACCATTCAAAACTCTGACCGTGTGTTGTTTTTCTTCGTGCAGCCTATGAGACGACGCCGTCCCGACCACACCTCGCCCTGTTCACATGCCTCTTCCTGCTGATGTCATTCCTGGGCGTGGCCATGTACTGCACGGACCGCCGGCGCCCACAGCGTGTGTGCGAGGAGCTTGAGGCCTCTTTGGCCGTCTACCTGCTGCACATGAAACAGCTCCTCTGGGGCTGCTGGATATGGCTGACCATGCAGTGACTGTGCCCGGCCACAGGTGGAGACATGGAGCCTCTTCTTCATATTTTTTATTTATTTCTTTTCCAGACCCCTCTTTTTTTTTTTTTTCCTATCTCTGAAGGTGCACAGGCCCACGAACACCTCAGCTGTCTGACAAGGCTCTGTGCACTGTCCGTGGCGTGGCGCCACTCCCGCAGCGAAGAAGGGAAACACGTGTAATCCCAGAAATATGTAGCTTCCATGTCTGTATGTATATATGTAGTAAGGTGGTCGACATGCCACTGCATATATTTAAGTTGTGATGGCATCTTGTTCGTCGCGGTGTTGATGCTCACATATAACGCTCACATAATCTCCACGTCCATGTGACTTTTCAGTTCACGTCACAGTATACCGTCCGTGAGTTTCCATGGAATGCAAATATTTATTTTGTTACAGTACATGATTTGTGTGTATCCGATATTACACAGAAATGAATGTGTATATATGGCTCAATATACTAAGGACTATCACAGTATTTAGCCTTGTAACTGCACATAAATGAATGTAGCGATGTCTGAAAAAGAAAAAAGAAAAAAAAAGAGGCTTCGATTGGCACGGCGTACACGTGACAGGAGCCGGATAGAAGTGTCATGTGTGAACTGTTTGATGATGATCTGTCAGAAAGAAAACACAGGGCTGCATCACTTCACAGGCTGAATGACTTAAGAGGCGACAACCGCCTCGTTCCTACCAGACTGTCAGGTCATCCGCATTGGACGGCCGCCAGCCTGATTTCCTAGTTCCACTGAGAACATCTGCAGCACAATATTATCTATGATCAGACAATATACTCAAACTGAATGAATGCAAAATGCTTTTGACAGTTTCTCTTTATAACCGCTCGATTCCCACAAAAGACTTCTATATTGTATATCTGCATCTTCGCAAGTGTCTGACTTTCAGTTGAATTTTTTATCTTTTTGTTACCTGTAGTATTTCTATTCAAAAACGATATCCAGGTTTTAATTGTGATGTCAGATTCCCCCATCGGTTTTTTCGGAGGAGCGCCGCGGCTGGGCGCGGGCTCCGGCACACATCCGCTCCGGCAAAAAACATCACTTTCATCGCTGTTTTTCGAGGCCAAACACAGAGACGTAACAGAGCCAGATTGCGTATATGACTGTGCGAGTCGCTTTATCAAAGGAAGCAATTAGATTTCAGACAGCCAAATCACCGCACAAATGGATCACAGGTATCAAAGGGCACAGTGATGCACATCCCACATACCTCTCATTATGAGCAATAACACACATCACATGGCTTCCATTAAAACACTGCTCTTTATATAACAGGTTTCAGGGAATTCAAGATGAAAAGGATTTGGAGGAGCTCACATTTGAATGTCAAAGCAATAGAGGGCTAGTAACGCCTGTATGGAAGAAAGAAAGAAATACAAAATACTCCGTACTGTCAAACTAAATTGTCATTAGCAATAAAAACAATACCCAGTGAACTCATGTCCTGTATATGCACATTTAGCTTAAAGCTGCATTTCACTGCTGTCCAGAACATTTATGGTCACTTTGAAAGAAGTGCCTTTTATGGAGGGTTTTCTTAGTTCCTACCGTTTTATGATTTCAATTGTTTTGAATAAAACTGTCATTGCCTATCAAAGTCAAACAAAGCGACGTGCTTTCTTCATGAAAATGAGCCAAAGTGGAATGTGAAGGAACAGGGGGAGAGAGATGCATGCAGGTACATTTGTGTGTCCACTCGATGCTATGATACGCTAATTAGTTTGAAGCCTGAGTTACTACTGTATATGGCACAAAATATAATCTGTCTTTTTTTTTTATATATATAATTTTTGTATCTCACACTAAAAGCGCTTTTGGGCCCGCTGCTGAATACACAAATGCTGCAATCTTTCGCTTTCATAACACACCTTTTGTATAGCGCCTGATAAAAGTGGAAATACACTGCAAAAAAAAAAAAGCTGCTGCAGCATGCAAAGAGTTCTCGTTTCACCAAGACGCTGCGTTTCCTACCAGAAAAGAAAGCCTATATTGGGAATACATTTATTGGTGTATTAAACAAAACAAGTGCCCTTTACATCTAAAAAAGAAAAAAAAACACCCTATTAATTTATCATGCATTAGGTCCATGCAGAAGTTTCACAAAAACAACATCATCAATTGGTCAAGGAGTCCAAAACATTAATACTGTCTGGCTAAATAGGATTTTAAGAGTCGAAAATATTTGGGTGCACATTTTCATTAAATGTGTTGTAATAATATCAAAGCTTAGCTGGGGCTGCGCGCCTTGTAGAGAAACGCCCACTGTGGATGCATTATAAGAACGAAGCAACAACCGCGCGTTTGATTAAAGCCGTGTTCCATGGGAGCAAGAGCCAATTGATTCTGATTGTCTACACAGGCAAACACTGGCGTGTCTCATGGCAGGCGAGAGGACTGTACGGTTCGGAGTGAGTGAATGTGAGTGTTTGTGCGTCCCCCGGTTTCTAGATCAGGCCGGTCTTGAGGTCAGAGCTGCGGCGTGACGAGCGGCCCAGCAGCAGCTCCTTCTCGTGGATCAGCGTGTCCAGCAGGTCCTCTTGTCTGTAGTTGTGGTACACCTTCAGGAAGGCCATCACCGCGATGCCAAGCCAGGTGAGCCAGGCAGCCCACAGGCCAAACTGAAAGAGGGAACACGTGTGAATTAGGACTCAAGGATTCAAGACTGTGTTGGACGGACTGTGTAATAATATTACCAAACAGCTGTTACCTGAGCTATAGCGAACTGGTCGTAGAAAGCAGAGTTGTCCAGTCCGAGTTCTAGATCAGTGCCCTGCATGTCCTCGCAGCTACACAAAAAAACTGACAATTAGCGCTCTATCATGGAAACATCCAAAGTGAAGAGACTCTTTGTTGAGGTCTCACCTGCTGGGCATGGTCCCACCCTCTGTGATGGCGTCGCACCACAGGTTGAAACCCACACTGATGATAGTGCTGGACAGGAAGACTATGAACACTACCAGCGAGCTGATGAGCAGGTTGAGGAAGGCATTAAAGAGGGAGCTGGAGACAGACGGAAGACAAATGTCAAATAGAAAAACAGTGTAGTGTGCACGAAACACTTACATAATTTCTGGGACTTTGTTTTTGTTTGTTTCTGGGCCCATAGAACTGAAAACACAGTTAGGCCCCTTACACAGCACGATTATTGATGTGAGTAATGAATCTTTAAGAGGCACAATAACACAATGGCATAGATTACTTTGATGTCACAGAACACAGCTGTGTGAGTCAGAGCTTGTGATTCAGATTCTGAAAAGGCAACTGATCTGTGCGTTTCCCCCATCTTTATCATGGAGGATGACTAGACGTTTTTTTAAGAGCTTCTTCTATTGCCATCACACACTATAGCCTATAATGCACGCAGCTATGATTCTGACGCGCTAATCAGGGCGTGGGGAATGAACAGGGGGGAAAAAAGCACATCTGCATTTAACCGTTAACCCTGAGTGTCATGTCCTGTACCATTGAGCCGTTTACTGAGTTTTTTACTGATGTGCGCCGAAGGAGCGCGGGTGTGCGGTCACTCACTCGTCGTGTCCCTTGCACAGGAAGAACAGCAGCCTCCACGCCTGCACTGCGGACAGGATGAGGGACGCTATCCCGACAAAAGTGATGAAGCTGCAGGCGGACTCCGGTCCCCACTCCTCCACGATGAAGCGCTGCTTTGACACAGTGATGTTCTCGTTTTGCCACATGCCCCGCGTGAACAGCAGGCATCTCCCCCCGAAATCCTCCGCGTTTTCTGACAGAGGCACCACGGCGATGAAGCCGAACACAAAGGCTAGGAAATAAAGGATGCACTGGGCGAAAATCAAATTGTCGAGAGCCATTTTTCTGTCCCTCTGCTCCGCTCTCCGCGTCCTGGAAAAACTGCGGCTGCGCAGTGGAGGCAGGGATGGGGAGAGGAGGCGCAGCAGCATCCGACGAGGCGCTCTACCGCAAATTAATGAGCAGGCACGGGCCTTCAGGGCTCTGTATCTCATCTACGTCCGAGCTGCGGAGATACTCCTCTTCACCGCTGCTCCCATTTGAATCAGCTTAGACATTCAGCAGGTAATTATGACATGTCAGGCTATATGATGTTTCATGCAGCTATGGCTCCATCTGATGGAAAAACTCAAGTTGCCCTTTTGGACGCAATTTCCTCAAATTAGACAGTCATACCATTATAAATAAAATATATGATTGAGCAGTGTTTGGTTGCACAGATGTGCACTTGTCAATAAAACTGGAAAATCATTCAACCTTGCAAATAACCAAGTAAAATGAATAAATAAATAAACATTTTCAGATGGTGGTCTGGATACTGTAAGGGGGGCTCGGTGCAATCAGCCCCTGCACACATAAGGCTGTGCACACACAAATTGGAGTAATGGTTTGTTTATACATGGTGACAGTCCTTAAAGAAGGGCAGGTAGCTGTCACAGCCATCTGACACGGTTCGCTGGGCCCATCTGGTGAGCTGGCCAAGGTGTCTTTCCCCCTTCCCGGCTGCCTGGCCTGTTTGCTGCTGGCAGTGCCCTCCAGTGGGGAAGACACCTGCAGCCACTTTGGTTCAAAGTCGTAATATTTCCCGTTTATTGCACGATGATGTAAAGCCTGCCGTCGTAGGATGTGGCACAATGGGAAGAAAATGGATTGTCTTCGAAATGATTACTGAAATTCATTTAGAAAAGGCATGTACGTGTGCATTCAGCGTCGTCATTTGAGCTACAGCCGAGTCATTGTAGCTCAGGAGATATTAATAATCCTGCAGTTTCTGTGGAACGCACCGTGCAGCGTAAAGACAAGTATTTATACCAGAGCTTTCCAGACATCAGGCGGCCATTTGTATCCATCATACAAGCTGCAGTATTTTGCATCATCTCCCTGGAGCATGATTTATGTGTCATTTTGCTGCACCACAGCACTCTGATTTCCATGATGGTATCAGCTCCCAGGCCAACTTGAGTTATTGTGTTCTTGAGTGTCTCTCTGTGTGTGTGTGTGTGTGTGTGTGTGTGTGTGTGTGTGTGTGTGTGTGTGTGGTCTTGGCCAGAAAGTTGATTTCCCTCCCAGGCACTGGGACAGTTGGCTTTTTAGCATCATTAGGTACTGTTACTTCCATGCTCCTTGCGCATTTTTTGCTGAGGCCTATCTTTTATTCTTGTGTGCGTGTGATAAATTGTCTTGTTTAATAGCTCCCGTAATCCATCACTTTGCTTTTTCGACCCTTCTGTTGGGATACATATTGTACCGCTTGTGAATTGGGATGTTCTGCTTTTTCTGAAAGGAAAATCAAACCAAAAAAAAAAAAGGGGGGGAAAAAAAAGTTCAATAATATATGACGGAAACACTTGCTGACATGTTTATTACATCTCTGGCTAGACCTCAGACGTCTTCTAGTATCATAGGTGCTGCCCCACCTGCAAGGTCTTAGGGAAAGGTGCAGCAACTTCATAAGAAATTCTCCCTTACACAAAGATTACACGCACAGAACTCCAAACCCCGCTGTTAAATAATACAGCATGTGCGGGCTCGTGAACTGCGCACCCAGGGGAGACCCAGAGCAGAAGTGTGTCAGGCTGAAATATGTGTTAAGTTATTCACCCCCAGAACAAGCCACAAAAGGGGAGGGGGAGGAGGGAGGAGGACGCTAACCCAAACGCACTCCCCGGGCTCTGTGCAAATATGGGGAGCGATGGGCAGAAGAAAGCATTGGGAGGTCATCCATTTTTCATGAGACGCAATGGCAGCAAAGCAAACATCCTTTTTTTTTTTTTTTTCGAGTGGAGCAAACCAGTGAAGAATCTAAAGTGCAGAATCATTTTCAAGGACACAGCCCGGTGCATTTTAAATGTAGTGCATTTCATGCTTGGACTGCAACAACATGCATGTTTGTAACGTTGACCAGAAAAAAAGACACAATGTAATCATAAATGATTTGTTTTACTTGAGTTTTTGGTAGCAAATAATTTAAGAATTCGTGTTTCATTAATAATTCTTGCCATATTTGTTAGAGTGTGGGTGTGGCAGGACAGTATCGATGGGAGCAGTTGCTGTCAGAGGTTTCAATACCACCTCAGTGATGGTGAATGAGGAGGAGATGTTGTGATGGTGGAAATCCTTTGTAGTCATTTTGGGTAAGTTATTCCTTACAGTGTGGCTCTAGTTCTTAGCGAAAATAGTATTTCTCAGTCAAAATAAAGAGGCGTCACGTCTCGTGGACGTATCTTCACATTCTCTTTCCTCGTTTCCCTCTGTGCGATCGTGTTCTTCCGCTTCTCATGGCTCCTTGTGGAGCCTTCCCCAAGCTACTCCAACAAGTAGGCTCCTCTGTCCGCGCCTGCAACACCAAACAACGGCAAAAGAAACAGACGCAATTACAGCCTCATATCCTGGACAGTGATGTTGAGGGCCTGATGAAATATCCTGTACCCATTAATCTTTCCCCAGGGGGCACGGGAGACTGAGAGCACTGGGCCAGTCACTGATTAAATGCTCCTAATAGAGGCCATTCATCTCTCCTTGAATCTTCAACGTTTCAACGCGCGGCATCGCCCAACGCGACGACTCCCCGCCTCTCTCTCTGTGCAAATATTGGTATTTTCATAAGGACAGCAAAGTCGATAGTGTTTAATTTTGTGATATCATTCTGGACGGGGCATGATCTCTCAGCGAGCTCCTATTGTTTGATGGATGACTTTGTATTTACCGCAGTGTGAGTGTTTGATCTGTAACCGTACCAAGCTTCGTGAAACAACCACGCATGAGGTCACGCGATGAAAATGCACACAGTTTTTAATATCCGCATTTTACTATCTTTAGCTGATACTTTGATCGGCTATTAAGGGTTTGTCTTCAGCTAATTTTCAAGGATTAATCTCTCTATCTGCCAATTAAGGAGTCCCTACAAGTATTGTTTCTGGCAAGGAAGAACAATTAGCTCACACTAACAGCCCTTCCACCGTAACAACCCCCTGGAAACACACCCTCACACTGAGATGGCGAAGTAATGAATGTAATGTCATGACTAAAATACATGCACTGAACAACCAAAATAAACCGGCCATGATAGACGTGCAGTCTTTGTACAGTATGGGCCACTCAGACAGACCCAAGTATGATCATCATAAATTAACATGGCCTAATTACGTTTACCTGCCAGGCTCCATATGGTCCCCAATCCGGAGCAAAAATAATTATGTGACTACATCCCAATTAAACAATTATCCAATGGAACCTCTGTAAAACAATTACCTGGTCACATCTGCACGGCGATGCTACAGTGCTTAGCAGCGTGATGTTCAGATCAATGCGCGAGCCATAAAGACAGCAGTAAAATTTGACGGGACAAACAGGCTACCGCTGCATTTTCGACAAATAAAAGAATAACGACACTCTCCTGTGTTCCGTGGACAAATCCTTCTGTGCTTCATGACGGGCATGACATCGACTCAACCTTTCAGCTTTCATATTTGGAAAATGACATCATTGTAGGTGGTGAGCTGAAAGGCGTTGATGCTTATGCTGGAGGACAGCGGGAAGGGGGATGAAGAATAGTAAAGAGGGCACCTGCTGGGTTGTGATGGAGTGAAATCCTTGGGGACTAAAAATGAGATCATCCAACTACTGTCAAGCATCTTAACTGGAACAATAGTGACCCCTATTGACCAGTTTAGATTTAATGAATCCATCATAGTCTCAATATGCAGTATATTATCCATTGTACAGTATGAGAACAAAGTACCTGTCTGAAATCTCTGTTGTCTCCCTTTGTGGTGAAGTAGGTATATGGCTGATTCAGGACAGAAGGAGGCCTCCTGTTATCTGCAAATAAACAGAAATGAAAATGAAAGATTGTCTAAACTGCTTTCAGTTGAAATGTGGCGAGTGAGAAAAACCAGTTGCTGAAAACATCAAACAGAATGGATGTCTCTGGGTAACAATGCATCTGACACTATTCTTTTAATTCTATACAACATTGCCCCGCTGTTATGTATTTAACCCTTGTCTCAGAGACAAGGTTGGGGCATCAGTTTGGGGCAACAGGCCGTGGATCCCTGAGGCCCAGCGGTGATCAGCACAACTCAGCAGATGGAGGGAGGTCTGCCTGCAGCGGTGGACAGTGCACACCCCCCACGGAAAATGCAGGGGAGGGAGGGAGGGAGGGAGCGGAGGGGTTGTTTTATGGATGACTGAATGCTGCAGCAAGGTTAAGGGAACCAATCTCTGACACTTCCTCCCCAGCAGTCTTCCTTCTCCTAGCAGCCAGGCCCCCCTGCCTCTGGTGCATGTACCTGCATCCTGCACCCTGCAGTGCGTGACAGCACCTCTTACATACGATTATGTCTAGCCAGAACACGCGCACATGCACACAATATTAATCCTTAGAGCACAGCGGGCAAAGACATTAATGGTGCTTTCAATTAACACATTGCCTGCATCCGTTTGAATCAAGTGGCAGCACATGTTTCCCCAAGCTGAGTGGGGTCGCGCAGGTTTGTATAGGGTTTTACGCGCATACCAAGTTCTTCACGTGGCATGATCGCCGCACCTGGCTCTGCAGCAGATGAGAGGTCACTGAGCGTTCTACAAGTCCCAGCGGCCTGTTTACACCAGCCGCCCACTTCGCCAAACTCGGGCCAGGCCGAGGTGCCAGACTGGGATTTGGAGGAGCCGTCGCTGGTGGCGTCGGAGGGAGCAGAGGTGGTTTTGATGTCGCTCGTCGGACTGTGTTTCAGAGAGGTGTCGGTGTCAGGGGAGGTGAGGGAGCCGTCCTGCTCACTCATCCCCGGTGAGCCGCCAGGTATAGGCACCTCTAAAACAAAACTCCGTTGCTCTGTAATTTTGGATGGGATGCAGGAGGAGAAGCTGGAGCCTTCCAGTGGTTCCTCTTGCTCCTTTTAAGCGTAGAGCAAAAGATTAGCCATGAAGATCTGCAAAACAGACATTGTATTATATCAATTCAGATAAACTGATAAATACCTGGTGAAATTCCTGCTCCAGGAAACAGTCAGGAACGGTGGCTACCTGCTCTCTGCTGCTAAGGACATATGATGGGATGCCATCTGATTGATCCTCTTTGCTGACTGACCCCGAAGACCTTCGCAGAGGAACGACGTCTGGGGGCTCATGAACAATGTCTTGGGACACTCCTTTACAGCTGCCATTTTTTTCTGCAGATAAGAGTCAGGGTAGTGAACATTCAGTGGGCCGCAATCCACTTTGGTATTATTTTGTCACTCCAGCTGCATGTGCCTACACACCGTAGTCAGGAGACAGAAAATCTGGCACCGACTGGCTGTCGTCGTTGCTGTAAAACTGACATTGGAGGTCGAATTTGAAACTGTACCGTGCAAAAAAAGAAAAAAAAAGAAAAGAAAAAAAGGTCTGTTCAAAATTATTTATCAGTCAACGTGGTGAAAAGTGTGATGAACTCTGACCTTGTATCTAAGAGAAGGTTTTCATCCGCGAAAGCTCCTAGGAGAGTTTCAGGGCTGAAAATATCCTCATGTGGGAAAGCATCTTCTTCTCGCCCTTGTAAAAAGTGCAAAATTCTCTTTTTTGTACTACAATATCTGAACATGCATGGTGTGTCGAGAAAATACTGCACAAAGCTTACCCTTCGCACAAAGCATCAGCTCTAAAAAATTGTCTTTGTTCCAGCCGCTGAGGGAAACAGGGTCTGTGGCGCCATCTGGTGTCAGAATCAGCTCGGGGCAATCGGGCAAGGCGCCGGTTGATGAGGAGGTTCCACTCGCTTCATCTTCTTCTTCTTCTTCTTCCTCTTCTTCCCCGTTTTCTCCATCAGTGAGCAGAGAAGACATCCTCTGCAGAGTCAGAGTGCTCTCGTACACACGAGGACGGTCTCGTTTCAACAGAGGCAGGGATGAAGCTGAAGTGAAGGATGATGCAGACTCGGAGCTGGGACCCTCAGAGGAGCAAATATGATCCTGCGCCTCAGGTTGCTACGTCGAGAACACAAAGGCCGAGTGTTGTCATGTCTCCAAATCACATACGATGAACTGTGACCATTATTAATGTGGAGACTAACCTCATGAATAGCCGGCCGCTCGTCACCTGGTTCGTATGCCAAGTCTACTGGGGAAGGGCTGGGCGTGAGATGACCCAGGGCTTGGGTGGAAAGAAATATTTCTCTGCTGTTTGATTTTTTCTCCGTGTGCTCCGGCCACACCACCTCACTGCAATAAAGGACACAGCTTTGAGTATAAGTTTGCATAATTTGACCATTACATTCAAAACAACATCAGTACCTTTTCAGGGAACGTGGCTCTCTCAAATCCATCTGAGCCTTTCTGACCATTTTGACCAATTCCTCTGAAGTCACCGCGCTCACCCTCTGAGCCTGATACAGCGTGGCTGACAGTGGGCAGGGTGGTATGTCTGCTGAACATTCAGGTGAATGAAACTCATTACGGTCGCACACAGCGAATCTTAAACAAAAGTTCAGTAAGGAAGATCCATTCACACATTCTCTCTATCTGTCCATTTTCTTCATCACTCTGAATTCCCCGCACTGTCACAATCACTCCACTCTGATTTTCACATTAACTCTTGTCCAATCACGCTCCCTGAGCCAATCAGTCCTAAGCCCCTGTTCGTTACACTCATTGAAATTCTGTCACTCTGCCTTTGTTAATGTCTGTTGTACGGCCCTCCTCCTCCTCCTCCTCTTCCTCCTCCTCCTCACATCCACCCCGTCCTGGTTTTCCTGGCAGTCTCAAGCGAAGTCTCCAGCACCAGAATCTAGACTCCTGGGGCTCACACATTTGTCCTTATCCAACCTTCATTGCTCTGTCATGTCATTTCTCATCAGAGTCCAACCTCCAAAAAATCATTCTCACAACCTCTTGGTATTCAGCAAATCTCACTCACCCTTTCCATCCAAATGATCTTTCCTTATTGAAAGGATATTACTGAATAGTGTCCGTCTTACCTTTTTTCGCCAGTGGCACCTCTGTGGTCTCAATTTCACTGCAGTTTTCTTTACCCTGATAAGGATAATGCTTCTTTAGTATTTTGCATGCTTTTCTGTCTGTGTATTTCATTCTCCCTCACTTTAGCCTTTGTATACGGACTAAAACTGCAACAAACCTGAACAGAGTGCATGACCACGTCTTCGTATCTTTTGTTGCCGCTCTTTAAAATAGCCCAGGCGTCTGAAACGCAACTGGAGGTTGGAAGCACACAGTGGTGCACTCAGTCAGTAAACGCCCCGTGAGCAACATTATCAGATAAAACTACAATACATCACGGCGTACCTGCTTTGAAGAAGTGCATCTGAATAGAGCCTGGCATCCTCAGGAGTCTCTATTGCGGGTCTGGTCCACTGGAGATACTTCAACGCCACTCGTGGCTGCTTCTTCACCAGGAGACAGCGGATGATGCAATGATGCTGCCAGGAGAGCCAGGGAGCAGCGGCCCCCGGGCTCAGCAATAAGTCCATAGAAGCCTAGGTAGGTAAGTAAGTAAGTAAGTAAGGTAAGAAAATGGCTAAACTAATGAGTGTCACAGTGGAAAATTATTACATTCATTATATGAACTACTCAAGTGGCCCATTAGTGTCACCTGCACGCCATTACGACTGGAACAAGGACATTAATGTGATCAATATGGAGGTTAACTGACCCTTTCAGGTCACTACCAGTCTCCTTGGTCCTGCTCGTTAAAACCTCTTAATCAATTTTAGGACCAGTGACTGGTCTGATTCACAGGATCTACTTAGCGTTTTCCTTCTGCGTGCAGTTACACACTTTGATGTGTCCATGATCGAACATCCAGAAGGCTCTGACTTGTTGGGAAAAGCTGGGAGGAATTGTGAAGGCATGGCAGAAAGACCGGAGGAGGTCGTCTTTGCACTGCAGGAAATTCGCCACGTCCTGGGTGAAATACATCAGCTGTGACGCGTAGGTTAAGAACTGTAGCATCAAATCTATGGAAGAGAGATGGGTGCAAAAAAAACAAAATAGCATAGCGTTTTTGTTCATGTAGAATTTAGATGGATACAATGGCCTGGACTGACATATTGTCAATATGAGGCTTCAGCACAAGTTTTAGCAGGGCCTGCAGATTGGGGGGAGGGTAGCACCGATCTGTGCCATCCTCAGAGGTCCAAATGCACCCATGTTGTCGGTCCAGTTGCGTCACCATGCCCTGTATCAAGGATCTGATGCAAGAAAATTAAAATGCAGATTGTTCATTGAGACAGAGAGAAAAAAATACTTCCTCAGCATCAAATGAAACCCTTACCTGGGCGTATCAAGACCACCACTCTTATGGCTTTGTTCCATTTCCTTCCACATCTGAGAGATACGCTTCACTTCCTGGGCGTCTGACAGAGAGAGCAGACAATGGGAAAACATTTAGAGGTGCGATAAAGGTCCTTGTGCCAATACATTGGTCTGATGTCTGATCATATCTGTACCTCGTAACTTGGGCAGCAGGCCCGTGATGCCCCACCACTGAACCAGCCGTCCAAGCCAGATGTGCTGCTTTAGAGCCCTGTGCTCTTTGTTCCAGCAGATGTCCGAGGAGTCACACGTGTCTCTGCAGATTTCACACGGGACTCCGACACCTACATAAAATGTATTTATTTATAGAAAGGGGTTATATACAGATTAGGATCTCTATCTTGCAACCACCCAGCTGTGTTGTGCCAGCCGTATGTTTACCGTGCCAGAGGTGCACTGAGCAGAGGTGCCGTCTTGCCCACTGGGCCAAGGTGAGCAGGTTCCTCAGTCTCTGGAGCAACATGTGCACTCTGGTGAAGGAACTCCGGTCCAGGAACATCCACAGACCGTGACAGCGGCTGAAGCCTATGGGAAGAAATGGGACACGTGCGATTTACGAAACATGCCCAGCTTATTCTGATATCATAAAGTTGACCAAAGGTTGCATTTAAACTTCTGGTCTAAAGAAATTGGGCATTTACCAGATAGGACATTCTGATCTATTTGAATCTGGCTCTAAGTTGTTAGTTGTGCATCCACTACATGGAAAGCACTAACTCTCTATACTTACATAGGGTTAATAACTCCTTTTTAGCAAACTCTGAGGTCCTCTGTACCCATCTGCTAAAAGTAGGTAGAATGTCCTCCACATCTGCTTCGCCTTATGAGAAATACAACAACGAATTAAACAACAGATTTATAGATTAGATTTATAGACAAGTAATTTTTGCAGGTCTTTCGCAGAGTTTCGTACCTTCAGCTGTGAGCTTCTTTAGCCAACGGATGATGGCTCGGATGTTGTTGTCGGCCAACGTCTCAGACCACTGACCCTCTGTGTTCAGCATGTTGCCCGAGCCCTTACCACGAGTCTGCATGCTGAGATTAAGGAAACATTATGGATTGATATGCTGACTGTTGGTGTTCATAGAGCAAGGATATTCAAGAAAACATGAATTTCATCTATTTACATTCTACAGGTGCATTAAGCACATGCAATGCATTTAATGTGTCTCAGTGAGCAGTTATACAACATGTGCACTCAAACCCAGGACACCTCTCTTAGACAGGTTTCCATATTTAGATCAATATTATCCCTTGAGGAAACATTTAAAACAACTTTTGGAGGTCTTCAGTACTCACTCAGTGCAGTGGACGTGGTTCAGTCGTCCGCAGCGGCTCATTTAGACTCCACTCTTGGTCTGCGCTGTGCTCGTGAGTCCTGTCTGCCTTGTGGATTTGCTGACTGGCCTTGTGGCTACGGTAACATTCTCTCCTTACACAAGCTACTTTCGTACACGATAATCCACTAATCTCACCCTCAGTTAACATTTCATTGGCTGATTTGCAGCCTGTACAGGACTTTGGCTCTTTTGGCACACCCTAGTGCCACAGAGATGTCATAACAACTTTATTTGGCCAATTGGCAAAGATGAAATACAAGCTATAGTATTTTTATTCTAAATAATGTAAGACGGTCCAGTATAAGATTTGTGAGTTTGACGATTTGGTGCTGTTCTTTGTCATACATGATTGTCTTGACAACAACTGACAAAATGAAACCAAAAATGTAACGTCATTTTCATTAATGAAACTAATTAAAATTGCTGCTACTTGAAGTTCCCACCAGTAGAGAGCAGTGCAGCAGCTTTTACCTGTAAGTGTGTCAGTGAGTATTTACCCTTTAATCTCCCCTTTGGAACTATTATTGCTCTGGATTGTGTGTGTGTGTGTGTGTGTGTGTGTGTGTGTGTGTGTGTGTGTGTGTGTGTGTGTGTGTGTGTGTGTTCGTCATAAAAAGCACCTGTGTACAGACTGTTGTGTTGTTATAGTATATCTTTGTATAGTAATGGAAGGCTGGCTCAATTAAACTGTGTATTCCTTGTGATGCCGTGAAAATACCAGATATTACATATACCTGTAAGGTTGCGAGTACTTTTATACTTGATTTTAATTAAAAAATACACACACATACACACACACATGCACGCAAGGGTCATCAGCCATTACTTTCGCAGTGTGGAGACAGTCAGATTTGCATAGGTGGCAGAAGGTGGGTCTAAATCCCTCGTGGAGCCCAGGGCTGATTAATGATTAAAGGGGATTAGGAGGAGGGTCGAGTCTGGGCTGCTAGTCTCACTCCGATGCTGCCGCGGCTGCCTTCGTGCTATTTGTGTTACTACGACAACTCGCCTCTCTCAGGACCAAATCTGAGGATGTCAGCAGGAAAACCGGCTGGAAATGAGAGGAGAGGGATGTCAGACGTTCAGAGTGAATGCTGACCACTCTGTCAAGTGAGTAAAGGGAAATTCTTGGATATATATTTTCAGTGTTCCAGCTATTTCCACACATTTTTATTTTTGGGGGATTTTAATATTGGGATCACAGCATTAAATAAAAAACAAAAAAACAAAACAAAACAACAAAAAAAAAAACAAGTTGTTTATGTTTAATAAAAATAAAACTATATGTTGTAGATCATTATATTTTTACATACATTTGATCAGATGTAACTTTGCTGCCCTTCATTCTTAAAACCTGCATTGTTATGTCAGCATTTCTTTTTACACTCTCACTACTGTTGTCTCACAGAGCTCCTACAGTGCAACGATAATGCAGCGTCCACACGATATTGCTCATAACCACCACGCTAAGCTGCTTATGAAAGGACCTTCAGAGAACTGCATGCCCAGCCCCCCTCCCCTCGGTCCCCCACATCCCCTGGAGGATAACCTGTTCCTCTCCCCTGCTCTACCTGTGTCCCACCCTTAATCCCACCCTGGACTTAAGAGAAAACTCAGAGAAGATATATTTCTAATGGCTGTCTTAAGAGTTAAGTTTACCAAGACCAAGAGGGACAAGCTGGCCCAGGTGCTGTGGATCCTCAACTGGATCTCAGTGGTTACAGGGGCTATCCTGTTCAGCCTGGGCCTCTTCCTCAAGGTGGAACTCAACAAGCGAGTGGAGCTGATGTCTGAGAGGGACATCCAGTACGTGCCCAACATGCTCATAGCAGTGGGCCTCATCGCCTGTGCCATCAACTTCCTGGGTGGGAAGATCTGCTACGACTGCGTGGACACCACCAAGTTCTTGCGCTGGAAGCTGATCATGCTGCCCTACATCATATGCACCTTCTTCTTCACCTTCTGCGTGCTGGTGGGCGCTCTGATGTGTTACAGCATGCGCGGGGAGCTGGATGACTCTCTGAACATGGGGTTGACAGAGGCCATGAGGTTCTATAAGGACACAGACACACCAGGGCGCTGCTTCCTCAAGCGCACTGTGGACATGCTGCAAATCCAGTTCCAGTGCTGTGGGAACAATGGCTTTAAGGACTGGTTTCAGATCCAGTGGATTAGCAACCGCTACCTGGATATGGCCCAAAAGGATGTAACTGAGTAAGTACAACTTGCAGGACGAATTTTGGAAAAATTAAAGCAGCTGTACTGAATATCTTGAATGGTACAAAGCAGTAACTAGTAGTAAAAAAGTCTATGGTGAATGTATCACTAGGATTTCAATGCATTGCTTGCAGATGTTGCAGGAAACTGCTTTGAGAAAAAAAAATACCATACACAACTTGCTCAGCAGCTAACAACAGAAACAGTCAGCTGAAGAGCCAGGTATTACCTCACAGAGCTAAAAGAGTGTGACATTATCTGCCAATTGGATATAAACACAACTAAAAATGCATAATATTGTTACAACAGCTGCATGTGTGGCTTACTAAATAGTTTATCATATCATATTCAACCACTTATTAGTGATGATGTTATCTGATCTGTGTTTAGGACATGTTTCCATAGCTCCCTTAGTGGCCTTAACAGTGTAAGCTAATCTAGTTTAAATGAATGGAAACAAACTAATGTAATAATAATTTTCACAACAAAGGTTGAATTAGATATTTAGATTTAAAAAAATTAATAAAAAGCTGTTATTGGTAGAGATAATGTTCTGTTATGTACTGTACTGGACTAAACGAAAAGTTAAACCTTGAAATAATGACAGGATAGCTGTCCTCCATATGTGGGAAGGGACCCGCTTTATGACAAACTGCACACACAGCAAACCCCTCATTTGTGACTATTTAACAGTTTAAACTTTGAAGGACTATCCCTAAAAGATGAGAAATTCCATTGTCCAGGCGTAGACAGAGACAACTGCGTGACATCCGACAGAGGTATTGGGACTTAAACCATCCAAATCGGGGTTGGGGTTATGGTTAACCTCCTGAGACCATGCGTCCTCATATGGGGACATTAAGTTTTAGGTTTGTGGCAGCTTCTTCTGCATCATTTAAACACGATGTCCTCATAACTAGATACTAGTTGGTGATAAAAATACGACCGTGAGCATTTCAGCGATTTCATTCTGCAGCTGATCATGTGACAAAAGTGCAAAAATGTGCAGAACCTAATCAAGTTTTACAGCTTAATAACTTTTCTAATTCAATATGACACACAACTGTAATAAATTCTAACAATAGCAACTAACTATAACTTTGCTAATTAGCAAATATTCGTTTGAGGACATTGGGAATTTATTATTTGCAAATTTGTCTTTGCACAGCCATGTTCAATTTTATATTCTGTTACACACTGAAATAAAACGCATGTCCACATATGAGGACATCATCTTTTCCCCCCAAAAACGATTCCTGTTCAAAGATGATGCTTACTTTTTATACTTCTTAGGTCCTTACACATCCCAAATACCTTGGAGAAATTAAAAATGCATGTGAAACTAAAGCTCAGGTCTCGGGAGGTTAAAGTGACGTTCGGTCAAAGTCTTTTTTGTACGGTCACAAACCATCATCAAAAAAGCACAAATCCCCTTAAGATTTCGAACTTCTTTATCTCGCTTTGTAGCCGTTTAAGGAGTAACGTGGAGGGGAAGTATCTGATAGATGGAGTGCCCTTCAGCTGCTGCAACATCGACTCGCCGCGGCCCTGCATCCAGCAGCACATCACCAACAACTCGGCCCACTTCAACTACGAGCACCAGACCGAGGAGCTTAACCTGTGGATGAAAGGGTGCCGCCAGGCCCTGCTGGAGTACTACACTCACATCATGCAGTCGATCGGCCTCACCGTTCTGATCACGTGGCTGTTTGAGGTGAGAAAACACAAGTGGTAACTAAGGAAGCCATTCTTTGGGAGGGCTGAGGCTGCAGGATTGAACCCCGGGGTAAATCAGTAGACAGCATACCATTCTCAAAGTTTTATATTATGTTTTATGTTATCTTTGTGGTGTCCGGGTCTCATTTCAGCTGTCAGTGTTGACGGGCGTCCGTTACCTCCAGACCTCCTTAGAAAATGTGCTGAGGCAAGGAGACCCCAACTCGGAGTCTGACGGCTGGCTGCTGGAGAACGGCTTCATGGAAACGGCTCGAACCAACTTAAACATCATCAAGAGCCTCGGCAAGAACAACCATATAGACACCACCAACAACGGAGACCCCAACATCAATGTCCCCTCTACCTCCAAAGCGCACTATGGGCCAGACAATGTTCCACCAAAGCAAGTGGCTGAAGGCAGTTGACACTTCTCAGAAAAAAAATAAAATTAAGAGAAAATGGGTGAATAGCTTACTTAAAACCCAGAAAGGGCCTTCATCCAGACTATTTAATTAAAAGAGATGTTTATTTATTTGATAGAGTATAAATTAGAAAAGATTTGTGTCTGTGTGGAAATGAAAGAAAAATGTTTGACCTGTTTCCTTGAATGACAGGATACGTCTTTTACAAAGAATTCCTAGTTGACTTAACACCACAATCCATACGTTTCCATAAATTGTCCTTTTCAACTTAAACACACCAGAAATCACCGTCAGATCAGTACATCTTCATACATACACCTGTACTGTAAGCCGTTGTTTACAACGATATCTTGTTGCCTGTGTATTGCGTGGTTTCGCAACAAGTGACCTACCATTGGCAACACCTGAATCAAAAATGAACTTGAAATATGTTGTTGATGGGTGAAGACAAATTAGTGACTTTGCACAGGTCATGTTAGAAAATCTAGTCAATGGAGTCTAGAACAATAGCAAGAATTTGACATGCAAAGACGTCTGATGATTAGCTTCTGGGTGTTTAGTAAAAGTTTCTCACAACATAACTGTGTCGTTACATAAATACAGTAGCTTCATGCTGTCACAAAAGCAAGCCATCACAACAATGACTCTCATGTGCCTCAGCAATGCCTCTGTGGTTTAATCATCTGATGAACAAAATCTCTCGCTGGGAAGAACTACCAAAGCTTGGTAATAAAACTTTTAAAAACCTTTTTAAACCCGTTGTCTGTCATTGTTTAATGCCTTCGGTATTTTTTTTAAATTTTTAATAGAAGCTTTCTCAGACATCTGGGATAACTGTTATAGAAATAGGTTGAAGTTGCAATTCCATAAATAAGAGGTATTAAAAAGAAAGTAAATATAGTCAACAGAGGGCTAGTTGCATGTTGAAAAGTCCCAGTCTCCTCTGATTGTTTAGCTCCAGCCGGTACATGGTAGACGAGAGCTGCAGGGGAGAGGGAGGGAGGGAGGGAGGGAGGGACATGAGAACTCAAGAGTTTCATTAATGTAAAATTTCTATATAGACCCACAAGTGCAGGATGAGTCATCGAGGTATGGTTACGGTTACGGCTGTCGGATAAATTTGTGGATGTTGTTGTTTTGGCCTAGTCGTGGCCGACAGTAACCATTTCAGTTCCAACAATAAATAACAATAAACCTAATATTTGCCATCACTCCTCCTCATCCTTTTAACGTCCGGTCGGACGCTACAGTATCGTATGGCTAATGTTCCTTCTCAGTAAAGCTCTTAGCATTAGCATCTTTTATTTAGCTACGTTTATCATAGTGAAATGAGCTAAAACTAACTTAAACTGAGGCTATTCCACTTTTCCAAATAGTTCGTATGAATCATTGTCGAGTACAATTATTTTTAATTTGACCAGATAATCCACATCTTTCTTGGTCTGGTTATATTTACCGATACATTTCACCATGTGTTTGCCACCCAGGGGGGCGTGGCCCACGTTACTTTATTCACTACCAGGCTCTATTGTCCTCATACTGATTGAGACGTACTATAGACTGGCTTGTATCTTTATTTCCACATCCTGTAAGTCAATGTAATCAAACAACACAAAAATCTGTTTCTGCAAAGGAAGAAATTACATATTCACACATTTTCTTTTTTTCCCCCTAAAACGGCTGACACTAAATGACTGGAAAGATAAAACCCCCCTTTTTTTCAATAAAATGTGCATTTCTTTCATAAACAGAATATTGCTACATTTTTGTTTAAATAATTCACTTTATATTAAGTGAGTTAACACGGGATAAAATGCGACAACCTGCCTCACCATGGTCCCTTCAGCAAGTTTTAATCATTACAATCATATAGTGAACATCTGATGATAGATTTTGGTTTAATAACAGTTTTTCTAAAAGGGATCTTACATTTTCATAATGCGCTGGAAATGTTTCTGTTGTTCGTTGGATAAGATTGATGAGGACTTGTGAGTGATTTTCAGAAAAGTGGCACCAAAAAGGCTGCTTATCATCAAGTGACTCTACATCAGGAACACAGGGAGACATGGTTTGTATACTTATTAGAATACTGGATGCAATTTTGAAAATAATGTTTTTTGCATTTTTACCCCATACATGTGTGTGTGTATATATAAGCAGGTGACAGCAGGTTATTGTTCCATTATTTGGATAAAGGGGCGATGGATGAAATATATTTGACCATGCCTAAACATTTTCACATGAATGTACCTTCCAAAACAGCATAGCTGAACAATTATAACTTATAATCATAACGTGTAACACAAAAAGAGAACGCAGGACATTCACGGCATTACTGAGAGAAATTAAATACATAAACCCATAACAGAAACATGATGCTGTGTGTCTAATGTTTGCCTTTATTTGAATGAGCCTCTCAAATAACATTACTCTAGCAGAAACTCATTCTCATCGCAGACAATCAAACTGAAACAAGGCGACTTGGGTTTAATCGTCATCCATCACCGGCCATTATTTTTTCCTCTTCTTCCTCTATGACCGTCCCACCACTCTGGACTCTAACAGAGGATTCACCTGGGAGGGATTGGGCCTCCTTTGATTATAGAAGGGTTTGATTTGATTATAGAAGGGTTTGAACTGTGTTTGTGTGTGTGTGTTTATGCGTGTAGGTGTATTCCTTAGGAGCACTGGATGCGACTGTACTCTATGGCTGTGCTCTTCTACTCCCCGTCACCACAGCTGGAGCGATCATCACAACATCTGCCACTCAAAGGCAAACATAACGTTGACCACCTCCAGGCTGCGGGCGATTTCTTCCAGGATGCAGTGCTGCTGCCACAGCTGGTTCAGCTTCCTGTAGCGCTCTGGGCAAAGGTGCAACGGATTGCCCCTTCTGGAAAAGAAAACACAGAGAGGCCTTAAATAACTCAACACATTTAAAAAGAAGCACTGCGTATTTCATTGACGTGGCAACATAAACCACGACTGCCTGTTATTAGACGTTGATTGGATTAGCAGTTAACTATACTTAAAAAAATAAAGATAGGAGGCAATTTTCTGTGTGTAAGGAATCACCCATCCAGAACCAATTAGGTGTTAAATATTAAATAATAATGTAATTAATAACAATTACTACTAATAATAATAATACACAATTAAATGTTATTAATAACAATTTAACACTCATTGCCTACAAGTGGAGTGAAAATATGACCCTTTTTCTCCCTTTATAAGGTAACGTGAACTTATTTTCTATAGGTGACACAGACGTCCTGCTGAACTAATAGCTAAGCCTAAGCCATGACACATATACACAGGTGTTACACTACAATTGAGATGTGGAAAGAGAACATATTCTTACCCAAGATGAGGATCAGTCTCCCCATAATCGTCCAAATAAGGAGCCGGGTACGTGCTTCCTCTAGTCTTACTGGCCATCAGTACAATTTCACACTCTCTTATCCTGTTAATATTACAACACAGCGAAGTTAAACGAAGCACGTTTTATTAAAGAAGAACTAAATCTCTAGAATTAATAACGGGGTGGAGGCGAACCTGAGGAACATGCCCACTCCAGCCCCACAGGTAGCAGCATGCGCAGTACAAGCTCCCACATCTTCCCCGTCCAGCTGGCTGAGACAGCAGGAGCTCTGAGAGCAAAGCATCGCCCCGCAAAACAGACACAGCGTCGGATGCATCCTTTCATCATCCGTTGATTTTGGACACCTGGGAATAAATTACCGACAAGTCAGGAGGCCTGCGAGTACACAGCAGACTAAAACATGATCGATAGAAAGACTTCAGTCCTCCACTGACTGGAAATGGCAGGCTTGGTTGAGGAGGGCGCTGTAATCCTCAGGAAGATCAATCAAGCGATTCCTTCTCCTGGGGTATCTGTGGGAAGAGCACGTTTATTGACCAGCTATTAGAAGATTTTTCGAATAAGTAACACAAGAGTCAAAACCAACCTGACTATCTGGGTTTTGCCTTTCAGTGCTTTGGTAATAGCTGGGCTCCCACACCACCTGAGAGGGGGGAAAAAAAACATTTACAGTTACAAAACAGCTCTGCACTCAGGTGAATACTAGAATATAATACACATCATTATTTTCCACTTACTTCTGAAGCAGTGGAGTAACAGTGTCTCTGTGCTCCTGGAAGAGCTGGAACATATTGGAGGGCAGTGCCAAGTAACTGCATAGTGCCTCAGTCTGTCCTTGAGAGTTAACTGCAGCAGAAATAAATCATCACACAAATGTTCACATACTGAATTTTACAATACAACAACTGCATTCTACAATTTGACCTACCAGAAGTGCTAAAAAGCCCCTCTGGAGGCTGCACTCCCGAAAGGCAATTGAAAAAGAGAGCCGCACAGCGCAGGAACGGTTCGATTCCCGTCTTCACTCTTTCTGCTACGGAGCCGCCGGACACGTCTGAATTCAGCCTGCAGAGCAAATCACACAATAATTTGTCACATATACTGAGGACAGACCAGTTTCTGCTGTATTCAAGTCTTAAGAAATCTAGGTTTTTTGTATTAACTACTTCCAATGCAGCGCTCATTGCTCATGTTAATGAAATGAAACAGGAAACAATACTACATTGTATTTGAACTTAGACTAACAAAAAAAGAACAAAAAGAAAAAACTAAATTAGAAAATGTCAACTTTAGCCACAATAATCATTAATTGTATAATAATATTTGTCAATTTTAAGTCTGAATCTCATTTAGTTTCGTGTCTGAAGTTCAATTCTCACTTTAATCAATATTCTGATTTTGACTTTTCACATCAATAATTTTCATTTTCACATAATTCCTGGTGCTTGTGTCAGTAACAGCCTTTTCTTTGTTATTCATTAGAGAAGAAGAGAGATTATTTCGATTACCAGCTGGTCCATAAACCAAATTTAAATCTCCACTTACAGAATAATTTAAATAAAAGTCGACACAGAATTTTTACTGATAAATTACAGAAAGACCAAAATGATTTGTACCTTCCACAGTATTGTGACACTGTAGTGTACAACTCTGCAGCTGTTCTTGCTTCCTCCGTCTCCTCTCCTCCACCCACTGCTGGGAAATCTGCACGGATTTTAAGCCATTATTTAATCATCATAATCACATTCATTACTTCCTACTTTTGGTTTATAGTTTGGCAAGTGATTTCTTTAAATGGCAGATGTCATACTACCATTTCTTATTATATGGCTGAGGTTTTTGTTGTTTGTACCTGTAGAAGACAAGAGGATCTGCAGCATGTGAGCCATGGTGACCAGATGTAAGATGTGCAGGTGGTTGTAGGCGGAGCTGACAGCAGACGGTTGTAGGTCGACCGTTTCCTCCTGATACAATGAGGGTATGGACAACACCAATCCAACCTGACAAAAAGATTTTTACATACAAACTCAGTTAAAATCAAACTCTATTATCACATTTCATCATAGTTTAAATCCTCCCGAGAGCGTACATGCAAATGTAATTAATAATACATGTCCCCTTTAAGAGAGACCCACCAGGAGATGGAAGAAGTCCACTTCCAGAAGACAAGGTGTGTTCTTTCTGCTCATTGCGGGTAGTAAGACTGTAAATAAAGATCACAGGTTTGGAAAAATTGACAAAATAAACAGTCAACTCAGCAAAGACATAATATAGTGTGTTGTGGCGATGCTTAGGTGGACTACATACCCCCCAACATGTCTGCAAAGTGCCTCTGGATGACTGCCTGAGAGCTCTTTAGTCTCTGTGATGCTGAAAACTGAACGATTGCCTTCAGACCTGCAAGCTAAAACAAAGACGCGTCTCATTAAACTGGTGTCCTTGTTAAGGATAAATACTGAAGCAAAGTATGTGCATTATCTCAGTTGTTTGTTAGTGATTATGTCCAACCTGTCTGTTTTGTAATGACCCAAACAGTGGCTTATCTTCTTCTTGCAATATGTTTTCTGTGAAAATATGCAATCACACTTTTAAGAATTACACTCATGATTACATGACGAGATGTGTCATACACCAAGTCTTCCTGTACCTATTGCCTGAATAGTGAAGGCACAGGTGTTCCAGGCCATAAGGGGCACACGGGGGCACAGCTCGTTAGGTGCCGTCTTCAGCCCCACTCTGTGGACTGTGGTGGCGCAGACGACCAGCATCTCTGTGATGCTCTTCGAGAACCTTCTCCTGAAAGCACCAAGCAGGAGAGGAGTCAGACTGGTTCGATATGGAAGCCAAACATTCCCGAGCAATGCTGAACGAGCCGACAGTTTCACTTACGGTTCTTGAACTCCATAGCTGAGAATAGACCTAAAGTCTGGCTGGCCTTCTCCACACAGTCCAGTGCTACCAGTGCCACTACTACTACCTTCTGTGTTGCAATCTGCAAGACAGAGGGAAAGCCATCCATTTTCTTTGGCCACGTGATACTTTCAGCCTCGCAGATGATAAACAAACTAGACAGAATAAGTAAGCGCTGAAAGAGAAGGAACAACTGCACCACATGGAAAAGTACAGGGATGACACCCACGGTGTTTTCTCCCAGGAAACCCGTTGGGAATTCTGAGTTTGCGTCATGTGACTCAACGATATTAGTTACTCTCACTGTTTGTCGGCTCAAAGTTCACATTAGTTTAACCGTGTACCCGCCCACTTCAAATCACAAAATGTTTATTTGCCTTTCAGCATTAGAACTGTTAAATAACTGTTACATCGCTGCTAGTCTCATCCTGTGTGTAAGATAATGGCCTTTCCTCTGTGGTGGTTGTTCCACAATCCAAAGTGGTGCTACCGCTGCCTGCTCTGTATGTCTCCTTACCGTTATCCTGAGTGACTGACTTGAGTCCTTTAATCCTGGCAGAGATGATCTGGATCCAGCGAGGCAGTGTCAAATGCTGTCCAATTATCTCCGCGTTTTCGCTGCGCACAGGATACAAGTGTTCAACTTACTCCTTAACATTTGTACAACCACCTAATCATGCTGAAATGCTCGGAGGATAAACGGACTGGGCTTACTAGTTAAATGATAGTGGCTCTAACGGTATGAGAGGAACCACAGTATTGCACAAGGACTTGCACAAGGGACACAGGTATTCTCCATTCTCCAAGTCGATGATCAACTCAGCATGGAGCCGGTTCCTGGTTGTGTCTTGGATTGCCTCAAAATATCTGGAAGAAATGAGGGTGTGAGTGACACCTGAAGGTCAAATAGTGGCTTACACATACTTAATAACAGCACCATCAGAGTGATGATGATTTCGTTTAGTTGATATTTAATTTAATCGTCAAAAACCTCCACAAAAAGTGACTCACTTTTGCCAACATGTGGCATGCATGACATGTCCACAGCTGCCGGTGTGGGTCCCGACGGCCAGCTCAGGAGGCATGAAGAGGGGATACGATGTCCCTGGCTCTTTTGGTGACGAATACAATAAACATATGAAGCAACATGTAACCATAAAGCAGTGATTCTCACAGATTAATTGGTATTAGCGGTGTATAGAGACTGACCATCTGCTTTGTTGGTTGGTATTTTTCCTCTGCACTGCGTCAGCACCGTGGACCTTTGGACACAGGCAGTCAGAACCATGGCTTGAGCGTGAGCCACAACTTCCTGCTCCTCTTGGCAAAGAATGCAAGTCAGCACCTCCCTCTCGGCTGGGGTGGACCCGCGATGAGGCCCGACAGCTACACACAGCTCCCTCTGCTCCATGGCGCAGCTGGAGAAATCAACATAAGGCAAACTAGTGTCACCCGAATCTAATTTACAGTTTCATGTCGCGTCTCGGAACAGCGCGGCTCACCTCTCTGTAGACATAACAGGTTCTCCTTGTGTCCCGCTCTCAGGCATGTTCTCATAAAGCATCTTGTTTGACTCAATAAAATTCTTCTGCATTGCCGACATCTGGGCCATAATCTTCTGCCGGTGGAGTTTAGCAGCCTCCGCCTTCCTTTTGCGCTCAGCTTTCTCTTTGTCCTGAGCACTCTGGATCAAAATAAGTCAGAGTCAAAATACTCTGTTGTAATTATACTGGAAAATACTCAATAGATGTCATTTGTTACAAAGGAGATTTTATTGTATTTTTTGTTTACCTCTTCTGGCTTAGTTGTTTCCATGTTCATGGACACAGCTGGACTGGAGTTCTCTCTAAGGCACTTAATGATCTCAAACATCTAGAAGAAGAAAAACAATAAAATATGAAATAGCTCAGTTATCAGGCCAGAAAGATAATAATAAAAACTGATTACGTGAACAGCCTACCTGCAGAATCCATTTGATCATGTCTTTTTGAGCTTCAAGGGAAGGCAAAGCCTTAACCTTGGATAACAAGAGGAACAGTGACTTGCCCTGTTCTGAACCGATCACTGAAAGAGCAGAACAGACATTTGAGTCTCAAAACATAATCACGTCAGTTGCTACCTTTGAGAACGACAAACTGTTAATTGGGTTTCACTCACTGCGGGCCTTCAGGCTGAAATCAAACGTCACTTCGTCCACGCTGCTGTCCTCAAGCTGGGATTTCTCTTCCAGCAAAGCTTGACCAATCAGATGCAGGGCCTGTGTGATGAAGGTGGGAACGCGGATGTTACATGTGACTTGAGTAATGTCAAATGTAAAGTGCAGATGTTCAAAGGAAGCTAGATCTAGTTAGTGCAAATTCAGTGCGTACCCTCTGGATCATGGCTTCTGTCCAGTGAGTTGGTCGGTCTTCTGCAGCTCTCTGCAGGACATGTCTCAGGATGTGGATGAAGATGTCGCAAGAGAGGAGACGCACGATGTTGGAGAAAGGTGGACAAAAGGCAGGGGGCACTGGTGGAGGCAGAGCTGAGTACAGACACACAAAAAAGGCAACGTTAGTGAAGCCAGTTCAGGAATAAGTGACATCTTCTAGCTGCACAGTGGCCCGTCAGTTACCTTTATCATTGCCCTCCTGAACTCTCCTCTTCTTCTGAGACTCTTCTGCCTGCGACCAGAAAAAAAATAAGCAGTTAACCGAGCAGTCGACAGAAAATGTAAACTTAATATAACACACTGCACTACCTTGCTATGCTGGGATCTTGAGTAATGGTAGAAGAAAGGGTTGAATTCTTGTAGACACGCTTTTTTTACTTCATATAATCCATGTCCAGAGACTCCTGGTTTCCTGAAAACAGAAATAGAAAATATGAATTTATAAAAAAAATAAAAAATCTATACACAAAAATGACAATTTATTTCCATCTTTACGTACTTGAAGGTGGCAACTTTGCTGATTACTGCCTCCAGGCCAGTTTCACGACTTTCCTATAAAGAAAATAAACGTTACCATGGGTGATAAACCACAAGACTTTATGGTTTGGAAATGTGGCACCATGAAGCTTACGTTTTCTGGCAGGCTTTTGACCAGGCTACTATGAGCCATAGGCTCAATGCACAGCAGGTGGACGACCTCCCTCGTTGTCACGTCCTCTTTGGTCACATGACTGATCCCAGGGACGTAGCGCTCACCTGGACACACATCATGATACTATGATATCATTCGTATTCTTTAAAAAAATAATAACCACGGCCTGTCAGGAGGATGTAAGACTGTACCAGTGATGACGATGAGCAGGTACAGCATCTCTTCTGTCAAACGGTTCCACTGCATCAACTCATCCTGTAAATTTAGTTGCATTTCAGTCATGAACAACTAAACCTTTTTCGTGAACACACGCTGCACGATCCCTTACCTGGTCTTTACTTGTACAACTTCCATTAAAATATTCAAAGAGCTCAAACCGCAATAAGATCAACATGAGGAAGTGGTTGGCGTCCATTTTGGAAGCAGCTATCTATAAACGACATAAGAAGAAATTATGTAGATAAAAACGAAATCACTGATCAATTAAATACAGGTGATACTTCACTGATACTAACCTGAAGCATGACGACATCCTTGTCGTACATCTCATCCCTGCATTTCACATCCTGATAGTAGTAGACCTGTTTATGTGAAACAACAATTAATATATTGTTATTTGAAGGCGAGATGAGAGATAATGCAGCATGAAACCAACAGTGTCCGTATCCAGAGGATTTAGTTTACCTGGCTGACCAATGAAAGGCCATTTCTCCGCCACATTTCGGCTGAGACCTGTGCAGCAAGTACCACACAGCGCAGCGGATGCTCTGCCAGCTGGGTGAAGTCATAACTCTCCTGCAACAGACAGAATTGTTCGCTTCTCAATTAAAGCTGCAGCGCTTCGACTCAGTGTTTCACTGGCAGCAGTAGCTCTCGCGCATGTTCTAATTTTACTTACGGGGTTCTCCAGGCGTTCGATTGCCCCTGTTCCACACAGAAGCACGTACAGTCCTATGGATCACAACATGAAGAGTGGTAAGCTTATGAACAAAACATTACTGAAACGCATTAAGTCTCAATATGACTCCTCCTACCGGCCAACAGCCTGGAAACTGGCAAATGTATGCTGACAGGCTCCTGAGAGACTTTATATGGACGAACGTGGAGGATGTGCTTGCACATGTAGTAGTCAGTGGGGCTCCTACGGAAGGGCTGGTTGCTGCACTGCATCAGGCATTTGTGGCACTCCTTAAATGCAAGCAGTAAGATCTCATCCTGCAGGGGCAGAAAAACAAAAGAAGTGAGTACAGCAATCCCTCTTCTCTTTACCTAGTGAACAATCAGTGTGAAGATTTGACACTAATGCCCCGTGCACACTGGTCAAAACTGCATTGCTTTCCTAATTTTTCACGACCCATAACAGGGCAGGAACTTGTTCCCATGAGGTATTTCACTCTCTGTAGTTTTGGAATGACACGTTAGAAACTGAGTTAGAAAACTCCCGTGAAACTCACATCAGACGAACACCAGTCTTGAAACATTGCAAGAATGTGCCGGAGCTGGATCTGCAGAGTAAAGCCGGCCTCCCATTCTGGCTCCACTGCAATGTGTTGACCAAGCTGCCGCTTCACTTCCTCCATACCCTAATAAACAAAGCAAAAAAGGGTCAGGGTGCTTACAATGTGGGGATTACAGTCTAAAAGGCTGGAGTAAACAGGTGTTACTGAACTGTTATTGAGGTTTATTATTTATACCTGCATGCATTTGAGAAGTCCGAGGAAATCTTTGAATCCTTCTAGGAATTGTCTACGCAGCTCTTCAGTCCAGACTGAGGGTTTACTGATCAGAATATACCTGGAAGACATGGACAAGTTGGATTTCAGATAAAGACTAAAGACGCTGTCGGCAAAGACTCAAAGATTTCTTGTTCTGTTGCTTCTTTTAACCTGAGGTCGTGGAAGATGACCTGGATGCGTGAGAACTTGTCAGAGTTGTAGCCCAGGAAGAAAAAACGATTACTGTCATTCAGATGTTCACGCAGCAGTTCCATGACTGTACCAACTATCACTTTGATGACATTGTCCTCTTCGATCAGTTGTCTGGCCTGTGGGAGGAAAAGGAATGAAAGCGATGAATGATTTCAGAATGGACACGTACTGCTTCACATTTCACTTACATTACATTAATGGTATCTAATGTTTACATTATTGCTACAGAAAAGGTATCTTCATCCTTTAGAATTATCTAGAAATATATGGATACAATCTTACCAAGCTCTAACTATGAACAAAGAATCTCTTTTAACTAATACCATATAAAATCATTGTATGTTACTTGTTTACATTCTTAAGGCGTTCACTCTGGAGACCTGAAAAAGGCTAATGGCATTAACAAAAGCTAACGGGAGCTAAGAATAATCAGAAAGGCAGTCCGCTCAACAACACAAGATAGGATTTGTGGGTTATAAAAAGGAGAAGAAAGACTTTCAAGAAACACCTGGCACCATGTCCTACAAAGGAGAGAACTCAGAAGATTTATGATGAAGAAGCGCTGATTTGCACAAAGCTGGAAGGTGTACAGCAGACGGTTAGCTACTCATCTACTCCGCGGTTAAACAAAATGTCTATAAATAGACATAATTTACAGAAATACAGTCTCCCTAGAAGTGGAACCGGGGATGGAGACATCAAAAGAACAAAGCGAAATGTTCCCAGAGGTCGGCAAAAAACAATCCCAGTGTACAAGCTGAAGGCTTGAAGGAATAATTGGTGCTGGTTAAAATCTCTGTCCACGAGTCTACCATTTACAAAAACTACACGGTTGCCTGGCAACTCCTGCATTTTGCTGAAGAGCCCCTTGACAGTCCACAATGCTGCTGGGAAAATGCTTTGTGGACTGGTGAAAATATGACTGAATTGTTTCAGGCTGTTTTGCTGCCTCCGGGCCTCCACTTGCCCATCATCAAGGAGAAAGTTAATATATTGAGGTGTTATACAGGATAAAGGTGGAGGCCCTCAGTAGGTGTTGGGTGATGCAGCAGAACAATGGCCCTAAACATTAGATGATATCCACTACAACTTAACAAAGATTCACCTTTTGCAGAGGGCGTTGGGCAGGTCTGCGCTACAGCTACAACAAATGCTTGTAAAAGTTGTAAGGAAGGTCTGGGCTGCTAAAATCTGAGACTTATCATTCTTATTTGAATTGTGATGGTAAAAAAAACAAAAAAAACAAAAAAAAACAAAACTAAACAAAACAAAAAGAGTCTAACAGCTTCCGCGGCAGAGCTTAAGCACATTGTGTTGTACTTAAGAGTGAGGTAAGATTACATTTCATGGCCAATTAAAACCGAAAACAGGAGATTCAAAAGGTTTCAGATACTGTTTCTTGCCACAAGGCACAAGAAGAAGCATCAATACTCACTAATGTTGGAACAGTGAAGATCTGAACAGATAGAGCAGTGATGGATATACTCCTCTCATGGTCATCATTGATAAAGTCCTTCTGCAGCTGCATGTAATGCTGAAAAGCAAAAGATGGGAAAAAATGTAACCGAGTTAAAAAAAAAAAAAAATAATTTCTAAAGTACTGTTTAATATTTTAATCTTTGTTTTACCTTAGTAAACTCAATCGCAAAAAACCTCTTGAATTCCGTCTCCATTAGAATGGAACAGAAAATTAGCTCATGTACAATCTTGCGAGCTCCTGGAGGAAATGAGGAAAACGTTTCTTCATGTTAGTTTGAGGTGGAATTAGACTTATATTCAAGTATAAAACTGAAGCTGAAGTCTAATCACCTTTGTACATTTTGGCATCGTGCAGCATGAGTCTGCTGATGAGACACGGACGATCTATGTCAGTGTTTGGCTCTAGAGCCACTTGGCAGAACGCCTGTCTGAAGCCCACTGCACAAGACACACACAGGAAAACATTCGCACAACTTGTTTAATTACAAATCATCACTGAGGTGTGTATCTGCTGACTGATTCGTATGCGATGGCCGCAATGGCAGCACCTGAGTAACCGATGACCTTCTGGAACCAAGAGCCGAGGTGCAGCACGAACGTTTGATGAGCCATCACTGCAGCGTGGAGGATCTCCACGCGCAGCGGCTGCAAGGAAATGTGCTCCGAATTTCTCTGCAAGACAACGGAGGAGAAGACACAACATGTAGATTTTGAAATTTTGGTATCAACATTTTAAAAGATGCAGGGGAGGGCGTTTACCCTGATGTCGTCTTTTACTCGCTTGCAGTCGTCATGGTTTCCTCTCTTGACTGCCCTCCGACCCTGTGCAACAGTTACATGAAGTGATCACATGGTATTGTGAGTGTAATTATAGAGGCAAATTCTGCATGTGTGAATACATGTATTATGTGCACGGTAAAGTCGATTTGATACATTTTTAAAAAAATACCTCCTTATCAATAAGCGCCGTATGTGTCTGTGCCTCAGCCGGATCGCAGAGCACTGACCGCTGCAGGGTGTAGATCACGTGGTCGTACGAGTGGTGCTCATCGTTGTACAGCACGCAGTAGTACGCGTCCTCTTTTGCCCTGCGCAGATTAAGACAAACGCTGTCAAAGTTGGCACTTTGCATGTGGATTGCATTTGCATGTGAACGGACGGGCCATACCGAGGCTCCAGTTCAGCCGGGAGCTCAAAGTTCTCCTCCCACACCAGAAACTCTGTGACGTACTGTAGCAGCACCCGGAAGAGCCTGTCAGCGCGGTCATATAACTCAGGCTCCAGCACGCAATCATCCTGCGCAAAATGAAAGAACAACACCGTCATCCACGTTCCTCGTACTTTAAACAGAGTCGTTGACTTAACAGGCAACATTTCTCACACAGTGCATAAATATAAAAGCATAATTGAAGTTGATACAAATACAGCCATGTAACTTTCCACGATGAGAACAAAAAGCTTTCTCCAACACAAATATACAACTGCACAGATAAGTAAGCTGTAATGGTTATAAAAACTGTTGTAATAACCTTTAATTCTCTACTTCCTGTATCACAAGAAACAAGCCCAAAACTAAACTGGTCTGAATATGTGTTTTCTTAACAACAGTAAAATATGCAGTTGGTCTGGTAACATTAATATCAAATCCCCAGAGAGCAAACATTCGACACAGCAGCATAGTATTTCATATAAACGTCTGACATTTAACACACAAACCCAACAAAACATTAAAGTGAGTCTGCGCATTTAAACCAAATTCAACGTCACAGCACCGTGTGAGAAAAGGCACCGTCGTTCACCTCCACGTAAACAACAAGAGGCCTGAAACAGCAGGATGCGTTCTCGGCGCACATGCTGCTGTGGCCATGTGATGCGCGAACGCTTGTTTAGCACAGATTCAGATCTGGCATATAAAACACAAAGCAGGCTGCCAGACCGAGGCGATGGAAGTCTCTGTTAAAAGAAGCACCTGGTGTTTACGGAAAAAGGCACCGAGCTGTCAAGCTATATGTCTGCTAAAAGCACAGGAGTGAGATCTTATAAGCCTTTCCACCGTGGTCAGCAAAGAAAGGCCTGACAAACAACTGCCAGGAAGCAAACCAGCAGCTTTTAGTAAGAGAAACTGTAAACTCAATACATCCCCGCGCAGTTCAGCGGGATTTAAGCAATCATAGAAAGGCTGCACTCAAACTAGTCTAAGCCCCGGCTTATTCGCACTCATTCTCCCTCACAGCCACCTAACCTAAAATTTTAGTTGATTTTTATAGTGGAGGTCAACAAAGTGCACTTCTTCATCATTTCCGGAACCAAAGCTACAGCCAAGAGAGCAGCATCCAGGGCTAAGATGGGAAAATAAGCATTCTGGGGTTCACTGATACAGAATGGGACAAGCACGCCCCTCCCACGTCCCTCTTTCCGCTCCGTTACGTAACTCACCGTTACCATGGCAGTGGCTGCCCCAGGGTCATGTTTGGAGCAACAAGGGCCGATCTTCCAGGCTTCCACATCTCCACAATCACAGAACCCCCCTCCTGATGACGCATGCATCTGGAAAATATTCACATGCTGCATTGTCACTGAGGGCAAGTAATGAATAAACACAACGGCAATGAAGTTAGACGCATCCTGTAGCCGGAGTGGGAAAGCATTGATTTATCACACTGAAATGCCACTTCAATAATAGAGCATTTTCCATAATTTCCATTTAATTTGTGGGAAGTGGGTGTACACTGACGGTCACTGTTAATGTTTTCAAATAAAATTTTGGAATTCACCAGAAAGTTAAACACTTAAATTGAAAACCAACCTTGTAACGATGGCTCTTGTGAACGCTATCCTGGAAGCAGTCCATGCACAGCACACACGTGGGGTCTATTGCACAATCCCTGCAGTTGGTTAAAGGAGAATTCTTTTTACTTGACTGGATAAATGTCAACAAAGGTCTGAGGGTGGTGGCATGGCTTTCTTGGTACAAACTGAACTCACTTTTTTTAATGTAAACATCCATGGTGAGAACAGACAACACACATCTGCCTCATTATACTGCAGATTAACTTGTTTTCAATATATTTAAATACAAAACCATCTTTTTATAAGATAGCGAGATATTCAAATCCTTGTTATGTTAATTTTACGTAGAACAACAACTGTTCAACTGCCTAGCTTGGTTTTATAGGTATCCTGGATTATGGAAAGACACAACATTAATTACATAATTACAACTGATGCTGACGTAAAACACACATGTATATAATGGTTTTATGAAGGAAAGTGACACAAACAACAAAAACTGATGGATATGAACAGATGTACATATCTGTGTGAGTGATACAGTATTTTACATCACTAAGATCCACTCACAGACTGAAGCGTACTGAAACCTGAGAAAGTCTACTCATAAACTATTCATTTTTAACACTTAGCCTAAATACTGAGCTGTTGAGGTTGTAATTAGATCACTGCAGAACTAGGGCCTATTGACGCCAAACTGTTTTCTGGTGTATTCCTGTCTATTAAATATCAAATAAAAAAAAATTAAAAAATGTTAAGAACGGCCACTGATGGGAGATTATATCTCATTGAGATAGACACAAACTACAGTCTTTACTCCTTTTCCTAAGAAGTTTCAACCCCATTTAGACCTTAAGGCTGCATCGCCTCACTGATATCCACCTAGTTGTTTAGTTGTGGCAGTTTCTGGTTAACAGAAACAAGTCAAGCATGTTTCTGATGGGCTACACCCACAGATGTTCCTATTTAAACCTCAGCTTCAGTTCCCTAGAACTGAAGAAGCTGTTCAGAAGAACGGCGAAACGTTGTTTCAAAAAAATTCTACCAAGTACAGCTGCTTAAATTTTTTAACTTTTAAAAACCAGTCTTAAATGTTCTTTGGATATACCATGACCTGAATGACAGAGAACCTTGACAGACATTCTGCATCTTAACTCTGTGGCTTTATACCATTCAGTAAACACAGAATCCACATGGTCTGACGAGTGTACAAAATGATTTGATACTTTTAAGTAATATTCAAAGCAACCAATGTGGAAAGCAAAAGCGTAGTATAGTACCAAAGTGACTAGTCATGCGTATGCAATGGTGTACTAACGTCTTTATAACATAAGGAGGATTGTTCAAACCTGCAGGAGTAGACAGTCTCTCCCTCTTTGAATACACGCCCACACAACTGAGAAGCGGGGCTGCCATGTTTGAGCTTCTCCAGACCCTCCTGTGGATCTTCTCCAAACAGGAAGCACTCCAGAGGGTGGAGGAGACGGCTCTGCATTAACTCTTCTTCATGAGGGCTGGACTGGTCCTTCAGGCAGAAGATCTGCGGCACCTGTTCCTTCAGGTAGCGGAGCAGCTCCGCTCTGCTGTCTGCAGCCTCCTGCCATTCCTGCAGGATAACAGAGAAACGCACAACTTATTTGAACTGTCTCCACCTACTGACACAAAACTGCGCGGATTAGCCAACAATCTCAGTAATGGGCAGGTAAATATTTACTTGTGCATTATGTTTACTAATCAGTTAAATCTTGAATCAAGGGGACACATGAAAGTGTATGAACATGGAGCAATATGTTATTTTGTGCTGAGTGCAGTGTGGAAGCATGGAATCTGACAAGCGTCACGGTGAATGTTATAAGTAATGAATATGTTGCACTGCTTCCTCCTGTACTGGCTGGTAGAGAAATAATATTGGTACCATCTATAAAGGATATCAGATGATGTTTAGCAATAATATAAGAACATAAGATAAATGAACATTTGAAATGGTCGAACCAGTAGACCTTTGGACATGCACCTTCTTTTATTACCCAGAGAGTGTGAATACTGTAAGTTAAACTATGTAGACATTTCTACAGCAAACACATCTATTTCTTGTTGTTGATCATACTTGGGACCACACATGGATATTCAAGTTTTACTAGACAACAAAAAGTTTGCATATGCCATTGTCAAACTGCAAATATTTAACGCATTAAATCAAGCCAGTTCACTTTCACTTTCACATCGTGCCCAACATGACAATCGGGGGTTGTGGCAGACAAATGCAAGAGTTGAGGTCTAAAATCGCTCCTGACCATGGTGCTTTCAAAATATACCCACTCACAACTATTCACGTTGAAGCGCATTGGACAAAAGCGACCAGCAAAATATCACAGGATGCAGCCCTTTACGGAGAACACATCCCCGTTATCTACGACCGCAATGTCTACTTTAACAAGATCTGAATCCGAAGCAAATCATACACTATCACTGTGGACTGTAATAAATAAATTGTAGCCTCCTTAGATTTGACGCTAGTTAGCTAGCACATAGCCAGCTGGGACGTTAGCTTGCTACGTACGATATCCTTTAACTGCGAGATTAATTCGAATTGTACAAAATAATTTACACATTATACGTCACTGTTTTGCCCCCTAATGTCTGTGTCCACTGTCAGTCATAATAGTAAACTGAAAGTCGTACCTTGCTGAGCTCTAGTCCGTTTAGAGATTTCTCCCTCTCCGCCATATTCCATTTGCCGTAAAGGAGGAGGTGTCGCTAGGAGACCTTTTTTCCTTGAGACCAAAAGCTTTTGGACAGTTGACGGCTGTAGTTTAGGAGCCCGTCCGCCAGAGGGCGCTCGCCGGGATTGTCCCCCTCTCCCTGGCTGTGGTGATGAAGGCAGCGGGGCGGGGCTAGAGGTCAGAGTTGAATGTTTGACAGAAAGCTGAATATGGATTCCATATTTCACGAGAAAGTAAGTTAAAACATTTAACTTAAGTCACTTAGCCCAGTGTAACTCGTCGTGTTTACACGGAAAGCCTCGGGACTTGCGGCGGTGATTTGTTTAGCGGCGTTATGTAACCGTTGCTAAGAGATTTGTGGTGGTGTTTGGCAGTATTGTTGTCCAGACAGCTAAAATGCTAATTCACTTGCTAACCAGATATTGAGAAAAGTTTATTTTCAGTTCGGGGTAGCAAAGCAGACAAGCTTTGTAATAGTTGTAGTCATGTTTTATTTCATATTAGCAAAGGGACTGGCTTAACATAGAGTTCGGTTGCTAAAGGAGAACTAGTTGTGTGGGTTGTTTACGTAGTTAAGCTAGCTTCGTGTAGCTCTAACTAGTGGTGAGTCTGCTATCCTATGGACAGACAAAATCCTAAAGCAATCGCCTATTTTACCACCGCGTAGCTAGCTAAGTTGGATCGTTTTATCACGTTAAAAGCCTCATTAAGCTGGTGGTTTTTAACGACACCAAATCTGTATTTGCAGCAAGAGGGCTCCCTCTGCGCCCAGCACTGTCTCAACAACCTTCTGCAGGGTGAGTATTTTACTCCAGTAGATTTGTCCTCGATTGCTCATCAGCTCGATGAGGAGGAGAGGATGAGGATGGCAGAGGGAGGAATGGCCAGTGAGGAATACAGGACTTTCTTGCAGGTAAATACGGATCGAAGGGACATGTTTGCTTTGAGACGTTATTTAGAGAGGTTAGTTAACAGTTTCTTTTTTCTGAACTTGTTTAAAGCAACCATCTGGGAACATGGATGATAGTGGATTCTTTTCAATACAAGTGGGTTTGAGGAATTCGCTTTTTTATAGTTACTAACAAATAGCAGCAACTTTTCTAACAACTTTTCTACCGATTGTTTTCCTGTCACATGATTTTTCTAGGTAATTAGCAATGCTCTGCGAGTTTGGGGCTTGGAGCTAATCCTCTTCAACAGTCGGGAGTACCAGAGCCTCATGATAAATCCAATGTAAAGTTGCTTTTGAACAGCTTTCTTGTGTAATGGATATTCTATATTCACATTAACAGTTTAAACTGATGTCGATTTCCGTGTTTCAGAAATGAGAAAGCCTTTATTTGCAACTACAAGGAGCACTGGTTTACTATACGGAAACTTGGACAGCAGGTATGGCTGGCATTTATTTTCTTAAACTACATTAAATCAGTTTGCGTTACTAAAGACATTCTGTTTTGATTGCAGTGGTTTAACCTAAATTCACTGCTGACTGGGCCAGAACTGATATCAGACACCTATCTAGCCCTTTTCCTTGCACAGTTACAACAAGAAGGTATTGTGAAATTTACTTTTTCACACTTATGTGTTGCACTGAAGGAAATATTGTAAAAGTTGTATTTGTGCAGGTTACTCCATATTTGTGATCAGAGGAAACCTTCCTGAGTGTGAAGCGGAGCAAATTCTCATGATCATGAGGGTCCATCAGCAGCAGCGGCCCAGGCTCATTGGAGAGGAAGAGGCTCAGACAAGTTCAGGGTACGTATATGCTATATGAGGAAAATAAAGGACATGCAAAAAGTGATACTTGTTTAAAATACATGTTTTACTTACTTGTGGAAACTGATCAGTTCATTTCCTGTGAGTAGCAGGCCAGCAGCTCTGGGCCAGTCGGAGGCAATGGTCTTTGGTGCGGAGGATGAGGTCGTGGATGATGATGAAGAACTGAAGAAAGCTCTGGCTCTCAGCAGACAGGACATAGATGTGGAAGATGAAGAGGCTGATCTTCGCAGGGCCATACAACTTAGCATGCAAGGTAAAAGATAACCCATCCAAAAGTTTTTTTTTTTTTTTAAAAATTCATAATAGACGTTCATAAAAATGTACTTACCCAGCAACAACAAAAAGTTGTTGTGTAGGTGTTCTTAAAAGGATTTTACAGTGTGTAATTTTTCTGGAAAACAATAAATAGTTGTTCAAGAATCATCCTGCGCTAAATTTGTGTATCTTTTGCCCGTGACTATAAATTCTGCCAGACCTTTGCACAGACCTATGAGCTAGCTAGAAGTTAAGGCTGAGCTATAGAAAGCCTCCCTGGTTACAGAAACAACAGCGCCATTTTTTGTTTTTGGACATAACCAGTTACAGCAAACTGTGTAGAAAGGGTGTGGTGTCCCCACTGTTTTCACTGGAAACGTGTTTGTCTAGAAGCATAGTAGTCCAGTAGCAGTTTCATTGGAACTTTAAGAGTAATATGCATTCATTTAAAAACATTTTTGTTTCTATTATATTATAGGAGCAGTCATGAGCAACAAGTCTTCAGAGTCTGAAATGGCAAATGTAAAATCTGGCAGCCATGCAGCAGGGACTGCTGCAGGAGGACAAAGAGAAGACCAGAACGAGACATTATCAGCTGAGGAACTGAGGAAGAGGAGACAAGCCTATTTTGATCGGTAGGTTCAGTTGACTACTGTAAAACATTAATGAGTAATGTAATTCAATAGAGCCTTGCATAATGCATCCGTCACCATTTAAGCCAACAAAATGAGTGGAATTTGATTAATTTGATTACCTCTCTGTTGACTGTTTAGACAACAACAACAAGCTCAGTCAAACATTCCTCAACAACCAGACGCAAAGTCAACTGGAGCCTCAGGTAAGCAAATATGATTTTTAACTTTCCCATGTAATGTATTTTCCATAATATCCTATCTCATAATGTTAGGAAATATGTTAACCTGAACCAATTTCCTTTAATTAGGATCAGTAAACACTGGCTCCGGGGAGGACCACCAACAAAAGCCCAGCCAGTGAAGTTGCAAAAAGGCTTGTCTATGTTGTCTACCAGCTGCCTGGAACAGCAACCCCACACAGGGGTTAGCTTTGCTCCCTCCTCTAACCTTTTGCACATGCGAACATAAGGACCGTCAGAAGGCTGACACGTTTCCCCCGGCTAGTTCGCTGACAGGCTATAGAGAAGAGAACAACGACAAAGAAAAGGCAGCACTTAGTCTAATATGACTGAGTGCTTCGCTTAGGCTGGGAAAAGGGTGACCACAGGACTCACGATGCAGTTAATCCAAGTTTGCAATTGCCTTTTTACCATGGCGCCTTCTATTTCTATTCTATACCTTTTTTTATTCTCGTTTTTTGGCTGGAAGACATGGAAAGAAATGACATGCAGAGGGTGTGAAACATGGCTGTGAAAGTCAGAAGAGACCAATGTTTAGACAGATAAAAGCTTTACAGGCAATGACAGAGCGTCCTACCTTTATGTCGAACTGGGGTTTTGAGTGCATGACGTGCAATTAAAACACCAGAACACCACTGCAGTTTCAAAATAAGTTGTTGAAATGATAAAGGAAACATCTTCTTTTAGCCAGAAACTACCAGGTGTGGTTTATTTATTCCTGACATCAGTCATTTTACATGAACATCTATGATCTCTCAAGGTATTTAGACAGCAGCAAATTTTTGATGTTGTGGCTTTAAGTGTGCAAGCAGGTATATCGACGTTTCTAATTAGACAGCTTACAAACACAGTTTAAGGTTGTTTGGTCCATTCTGGGTGGACCATGGTTTAAAAAAATGTATAGAGTTAAATCTAAGATACTTGCCACTGATGCATTTAAGTTGACATTTAATAGGGAACAAAAAAAAATGTAAACACAGTAGAGCTGCAGCTGAATTGTTAATTTTTCCAGCACAGTATGGGCACATAAATCCAGAAATGTCTGGCAAATCCAGTCAGCCTTCTTAGTATTGATTTCACCCACTCCTTGTCTCACCAGTATTTGTCTTGAATTTATGATAAAGACAATATTATTAAATGATAGCTCCTCCATAGACACCCATTTGAAACAGTTTTACTCTTGCATGTTATGGCCATTATGATGCTGAAATGTTTATTTGTACTGATTTGACTTATATCGTATTCCAATCGTGTTCGGAGCAATGTTGTACACATTAGACGATGCATTGGTGTCAGCTGAAGTTGCAGTGGATTAAAGACATGCAAGTTGTTCGCTGATTGATCACCTTCACAAAATGATTATTCAATGTCATAATTTGTACAATTGAAAATCCAAAGAGATAAACAGAATATCTAAATTATGTTGTGCATTTTTAAAATCTCTGTCATTGTTCTCTTACAAGATTATGTTACATCCTGAAAACCAGACTCGTAGTTGTTAGAGCATTAACAGGCTTAATATTTGTTTACACATTATGTTTTCTGGAACCAATCACCACTTGAAGTGGACATAGTGTTAGCTGTAATGCAAAGAAGCTAATGTGCTGCTGGATGACTTCCAGAAAGATTCCATTGTTTTGTTTCCTTCAGCTCTGCTAGTTTTTTTTATTATTATTATTATTATTTGTATTTCAGATTCACTTGTGAAATAGTTTGAAATGTTGGTAGTTGGGTTTTATTCCTTGGCTTATTTTCCATTCACTACGTTATTACAATTCATTTTTATTATGTCTCATGTTAGCACAGCACATTCTTTCATTTCATATACTGGTTATGGTTTCAGGATTAAAGTGACATGCACACTCTTAATAAAAATGTGTTGTTTGCCGACAAGATTTGTGTGGTACCAACAAGCATTCCGATCTTATCACTATTTCGTTGTCTCGTCTTGCGCGCCTTATTTTTGACAACTAACCTCAAACCAAAGGTATATGTGTTTGCACTTTATTTGATTTAATGACAATAAAATATAAATTATCCCGGATTTGTATTTGAGAAAAGAAGCTTAATGTTTGCCTAGATTAGGCATGCTGTCATGCTTGCTAGCGTAGGCTCGCCTGGAGGGACAGGTTTGGAGCTAGCATCCTCATGAGATGTATTGTTAATATTAGTTTCCTCGTCTTACTGTGTCTTTTTATGTAATGTAAATGTACTAAATAGCACATGGTTTGCCTATTGTATTTGTTAGGTTCAGTTTGCCTGGCTAACTCAATATGGTAACTATTTTTTTGAGCTATTAAAACGAAAAACGTGCAAGACCACAACACCTGGCTAACACAATACCTCACAAGAAACACGTTATAAATTATTTATTTGATCATAGTTACATCGTGTTGAATGTATTGTTTTATGTTATGCTTATGTAGTGCTGTATTTATATTTTGTGATATCACCAAAGAGAAGCTCTTTAGCCAGATGTAACTGGGCTAGGCAGCTAACGTTATGCTAAGCTAGCTACCGAGCAACTGAATGAGTAGTTTGTTTAGCAAATCACGAGGGTTTTTCCATTAGCATCATCTTCTTCGGTTATACAGTCTATGGTTATACCTGGGTCACCTGCCTTGTGTCATTTAAATATTCCTCTGAAAGCTTATCATGTCTCATTTATTCGTTGATGGACGTCATAATCCCAAAGGGAGGCAAAAAAAAAAAAAAACATTAAAAAAAAAAAGGAGGACGCCTTTTTGTATGTTGTGGTTAATATGTAACAGTCAGAGCACACTTGCACTTTGTTTCCCCAAATAATAGATGAGGCTTTCAGACACGGTCTTGCCTAAGCTGAAAGGTACGTATGACAGCTCAACTGTGTATTTTAATTATCCATATAGTATTTATCAATGTTTTGGGGTTGTACATGTATGTAACCACCGAACAGTGGTTGTTCAAACGTGAAACCTTATAATTTCCCGTGAATTAATTAGTGTTTTTTAACGTGTTCATGTTTCAGGTTGCGCACCCAAACCTTTCCAGATTGGAATTATGGTGGGACACAAAATGAAGATGACATTTTTTGTCATCTTAACATATTTGTGCCTCCTCGCTCCGGGCCAAGCACAACCCTCGGGAGACACTATCTCAGATCTCTCCTTCAAAAACATGGACTTTGCCATGAACCTTTACAGAAAAATATCCGGTTACCACGACAAGAACATCTTTTTCTCACCCCTGAGCATCTCTACCAGTTTTGCCGCTCTCCTAATGGCTTCTGATGGTGTCACGCATGAGGAAATCCTGAAGGGACTCAACCTGGAGCAGCTGGAAAGGGCTGACCAGCCTGAACTTATCCCCAAGCTCTTTCAGCTTCTTCACGAGAACATCACGCAGAATGGTTCACTGAAACTGGACCAAGGCATGGCCCTCTTTATACGCCAGCAGTTTGTTGTGAAGAAGACGTTTGAAGACAAAATGAAAGAGTTTTTTGAGGCAGACATCAAATCCATAAACTTTGCGGACACGCAAGAGAGTATCCGTTTCATTAATGAGTACATCAAGCAAAAGACTGAAGGCAAAGTTACGGAGATGATTTCTTCCCTGGATGAACAGATTCAGCTCTTGTTAATCAACACTATTTTCTTCCAGGGTAAGGTTAATCAAACTTGCAAAGTTTAGATCATCACTTTTGACTTCTATTTACTTCTATTTACAGGATCTTCATACATTTGGTCTTGTCCAAGACTTTCTAAGACAAGACCAAATGTATGAAGAAGTGTTCTTGTACTTCTTAACCAATCTAACAGTATTATTATCTCCACAGGAGGCTGGCAGCTGCCCTTCAACTCCAATCTGACTCATACTGCCCCCTTCTACATTAACAACTACAATATTGCGCAAGTGCCAATGATGTTTATAGAGGACAAGTTCTATACGATGGAAGACATGCGTCTACGTGCCAGAGTGCTGAGGCTGCCATACCAGGAAGGTATTTCTATGCTTATCGTGCTACCCGACAAAGGCAGGGACTACACTGTGGTTGATGATGGGATCACTGCAGAGCAGTTCCGGTTCTGGATCAAAAAGCTGACAAAAACGTAAGCGCATAAAAAAATTCATCACTTGGAAAGTGATGAATTTTGGGTGATATTTTGAACCCAGTCCTTCTATAACTTGTTGTTTTGTTTGTATTAAGCTGTATTTTTGCTATTGTATGAGACGTTTTCTCTCGAAAGGAGCTTTGAAATAACCGAGAAACAATCATCTAGCGACAAACGTACAAATTATCGTACACAACATCCAATTCTTGCAACAGAAGATAACACTGTTAATTCAGCACCTCAATTCACGTTTCGTTCATAGCAAGCTGGAAGTCAACGTGCCCAAATTCAAGTTGGAGCAGTCGTATTCCCTGCAAAACATTCTTCCAGAAATGGGCATGGCCAGTATCTTCAGCACTTCAGCCAACCTGACCAAGCTCAGTGAGGACGAATCTCTCATGGTGTCAGAGGTTAGTTTTCAATTTCACCATGTTGTGACCATACACAGTACATGCATATTACAAAGTGTGCAGGTGCGAATGTTTATCTTGACTGTAAAATGACAGGTGCTGCACAAGGCTGTGATAGAGGTGGATGAGACAGGGACAACTGCAGCAGCTGCCACAACGGTCAGCATTATACCGTATTCCCTGCCGAGGACCTTCGTTGTCAACAGGCCATTCTTCTTCTTCATATACCATGAAGACACAAACTGTCTGCTGTTCATGGGCAGGGTGATTGACCCCACCAAAAACTAGCTGTCGCCACTCTGTTGTTTGAGCTGCGAAGCGGCTTGCGCTTGATATTGTTTACTCAGGCTTCTACGGGGCTAATTTGCTGTATTTTAAAAAAAAATAAATAAATCTCAGATTGCTTTGAAAAGCTTGTTTTGGTCTTTTATAGAAAAGCCATCCTGTAAATGATCAACATTAATAAAAACTTAACTTGAAACTTTCTTTAGGATTCAGTCCTTAATCTGTGAGAATAAAGAGAACATATAAATGAGGAAACCATGACGATGTGTTTTTTTTGTTGTTGTTTTTTGTTTTTGTTTTTTGCCTAGAAATAAAAAATCCTGTAGTAATGACATCTCCCAACTTGAAACGTACCATTTTCCAATAAGGGACTATTTACAGGGTTGTAATAATGGTTACAGGATTGGCCTTTAACTGTTCAATAAAATCTAACTTCATAATGTGTTTGTTTGTTTGTTTTTTGTAACCACTTGTCCTCTGGAGGGTCTGTGTTGTTCATTGTATAAATAAAAAAAAATCACATAAAGTACATTTGGTAGCAACTCTGCTAACATGTAACGCTGGTAAGTAGGGACTTAAATATAAATATTCTTTGTATAATATACAAAATTTGTATATTATAACTATATATCTCATAACTATTAGATAATTATGAATTTACTGAAAGATAATCATATACTTTCTTAAAACCTAAAAATAATACGTCTTAAAAAGATAGAGAGTTAATAAACACCAACTCTGACAAAGGACTGAGAAAATGTTCGTGTTCGACAAATAAAGTTTTTACAAACCACGTGATCAACACTGTCATGGCTGCGCCCTCGTGTCATGTGTAGTTGTCATAGAGTATAATCACATTTTCTTCTTCAGGAGCCCTCAGTAAGTCAAGGTAAGATATTTGTTTTCATTTTGTAGTGTATGATCTACCACCTATAATTTTTTTGTAAGTAGCCTTTTAACATTAGCACGTATTAGCTAGCTAACTTCTGGAAACGTGGAAGAGTAAGTAGGACACACATGCGCCTCGGCGTCAGGGAATTCGCCATGTTAGCCCAACTTTGTTAATATATACCCTTGTCAAATTGTAGGAAAATGAAGACAAAGAAGATGAAGCCGAAAAACAAACGTATGTCCACTGGACTCCAGAAACAACCTAAACGGAACATTGACTTGAGAGGCAAATGGAAAGCTGTAGAGCTGGATCCCAGTCTCTTCTCCGAGGAGGGCTTGGAGGGTCTGGTGTGTTTTGAAGAGCTGACGAATTACCGTATGATAGACAGCAAGAAGGCTGCAGCTAAAGCCGCAAAGGAAAAGAAAGGGGAGACGAAAAAAGGAAAGAAAAGAAAAGCAAGTGAAGAGGACGGAGAGAAGGGAGACACCGAGAGCAAAGAGGGAGAGGGCACAACCGAGCCAGCCAAGAAAAAAGCCAAAAAGAAGAAGAAGAAAAATAAGAAAGTGGCTGCAAAGGATTCAGTCCAGTCAGACAGTACGTCCACAGAAGAAGTGTTACAGGAGAACAAAGCTGCCAACGGGGAGGGAGGACAGGATGAAGAAGCAGAAGATTCAGCCACCATCCCTGATGGCGATGCATCAAAAAAGGAGAAGAAAAACAAGAAGACAAAGAAGAAGAAATCAAAGCAGCAGTTGAAAAATGATACAGCCACAGAGGAACAGCCAGACGAGGAATCAGATCTTCCGCCTCTGGAAGAAGATAAGTCCAGTCAAGATAAAGCAGCTAAGCCCCCCAAAAAACAGGTAAAGAACTGGACAAATGCAGCACTTGGCAGTTCTGATGATAAAGATGCTGATGTGAGTGCATGGAAGGACCTGTTTGTTCCCTCACCTGTGCTGAAGGCACTGAGCAGTCTTGGATTTGGCTCACCCACACCAATTCAAGCCCTGACTTTGCCTCCTGCCATCAGGGATCGTATGGATATACTAGGGGCAGCTGAGACCGGTAAGATAAAAGCCTTCCCACTCTTTTTATTTGTTATCTTGTAACAGCCTGTTCCTAGATTTAACCAAATGAAGCTAATGTATGTCCTGTAATTACAGGGAGTGGTAAAACATTGGCTTTTGGCATTCCTATGATCCACGCCATCCTGAAGTGGAAGAGTGGCCCAGAAGAAACAGCTGAAGGCAACACTGAAGCAGCCACTGAGGTGGAGAGTCTGTATCTACCATCTGTAGATGAGTCCACTGAATCAGGAAACATGACGGAGCCCGCATCAGAAGGGGACCAGGAAGCCAACGTGGAGATTTCAGAAGACGAGTTTGAAGGTGAAGAAGATCAGATCCAAGGAGACTCGGATGAAGATCGAGATGACATTGAAGAACAAGATGAAGATGGGCCGCTTGAACGTGTCCAGATGATGAAAACGTGTAATGAACAATTCACTGATAGTCAGAGTCCTCTTCTCGGTCTGGTTCTCACTCCTACCAGGGAGCTGGCTGTTCAGGTCAAACACCATATCGATGCTGTTGCAAAATTCACTGGTAAGTCATTATTTATTATTTATTAATTGTTACAATTGAGTTTTCTCTTAGAAATGTGAAGGTACTCAAGGTGTTACTGTTGTGCAGACATCAAAACAGCCATAGTGGTGGGCGGAATGGCGCAACAGAAGCAAAGAAGGATGCTGAAGCGCAGGCCAGAGATCATTATTGCTACTCCGGGGCGTTTGTGGGATTTAGTCAAAGAAGGCCATCCACATCTGCACAATCTCAAACAGCTCAAGTAAGTCACCTTTCAGATCTCGTTTAAATTAATGCAAGATTTTTAATAAGGGGATTTCGATGATGCTGTAAACACACACAAAGCTCAACAGATCAAATGTCCAGAGTCAGTTCAATGAGCCGCAGCTTGTTATACTGATTACATCAGAAAACATTTTCACGCAGAGTGCACTCAGTTTCCATTTTATTAAGTATAACTAACTACAGCGAGATGAATAAATCCTTCAGTAAGATTGTGGTGCAATGTGTAGGCTACACAACAGAAACGACACTTTGTCTAATGAAATATCTTTAAACATGTATAGAGTCAGTGAATGTCCGGTCCTACTTTCAACGATTATTGATCCTAACCTTTTTACATTATCTACAGACTGAAATATAAATAAAGTACCAGAGGTAACATGAAGAAACATGCATGATACTGATCTTTCCGGGGGGCTTGTTTGTTGGCGCTTTATTTTGTCTTCTGATCTACTCTTGGTTGTGTTGTAATACAGGTGCCTGGTCATTGATGAAGCTGATCGTATGGTAGAAAGAGGACACTTTGCAGAGCTAGAGAGTCTGCTGGAGATGCTGAACACCACGCACTTCAATCCCACGAGGCAAACCTTTGTGTTCTCTGCCACTTTGACCATGGCTCACAGCCTGCCCAGCCGCGTCCTCCAGAAGAAGAAGAGGAGTCTGGACAAGAGAAGCAAGCTGGAGATTCTCATGGAGAAGGTGGGGATTAAGTCTAAGCCCAAAGTCATTGACCTCACAAGGAAGGAGGCGACTGTGGAGACACTGATTGAGACGCAGATCCACTGTCAGAAGGATGACAAGGACTTCTACCTCTACTACTTCCTGCTCCAGTATCCTGGACGCACCATGGTGTTTGCAAACAGCATCGACTGTATCAAGAGACTGAACTCTCTGCTGGTGATCCTGGACTATAATCCACTGCCTCTACACGCCAACATGCACCAGAAACAACGCCTTAAAAACCTGGAGAGGTTTGCTGAAAGAGAGAGGTGAGTCATACGCACATGCCATCAAGGGACATTTGCTTTTGACTTGGACTTCATCCAGTGATTATAATGAAATAGTAAAACTTTTTAACTACAAATGCAGGCTTAAAGTCCCATGATATTAAATTAGACGTTTAAGAGTTTTGCTACCATGTGTCTTGCACTACATGTCAACTTTATGCTACTATCTCACACTGGAATAAGATAAAAGTGAGATAAGAAGATAATAAAAGTGTCATAGGTCTTCTTATTTTAGAGTTTGTCCGCACTGTAATTAATTTTTTTATCCAGTGAAACACTTTCCATATCCAGCTACCACGCTACCAGCTACTGCTGAACATGTGTGTGTTGTGCCTGACCAATCAGAGCAGACTGGGGTTTTGGGGAGGAGCTATGTATTTTCAGGAAACACCTGAATATTTGGAAACAGGTAGCATAAAAACGTGACTTACAAGTTTCTTTTTTATCAGTATTCTCAAAATACGTACGTTTGCAACATCGGTATGTGAACACAGATATCTTCTGTGGAATTTGCTAAAGATCACTTTCAGTCATGCCTTTACTTGTACTGGGCTGATTCTATCTTGGCTGTTATGAAAAAAAAAAAAAAAATGCTCCGTATGCTTATTGTTATACAAACTGACATTAAGATTTGTTGTTGAGCATTTTGCACCGGACGAACAGCTCCTTTGAAATTTTTCATGACATACATTGACATAAATGTGTCCTCAGGTTTTACGATATGCAATATTTTAAGTTCAAATACTCTGTTTTACTGAATTGACCCTCGAATTAAACATTTTCATTCACAGTTCTGTCCTCCTGACTACTGATGTGGCAGCCAGAGGCCTGGATATCCCCAACGTTCAACATGTTATTCACTACCAGGTAAGCTCCTTGATAGCTGTTCGACAGATTTTATAGTCTTTGACTGCGAACACGTCTTATATTTGGTTACCTTTGTTCAAACCACCATTTTAGTTTTTATTCCCTTCATTGATCCCTCATCATTGATTCCTTTTATGTTACCTTTTTTAAAACATATATTTGCACATGGCAGAGTGTACTATCGGAACCCACTCCACTCGTATTGTGCCTGGGCAGCCTCACCACTAGTCCACAGCTCTACACTGTCGAGCTGCATTTTGATGAACAATCTGTAATTACCTCACACCAGGTGCCTAGAACATCTGAGACTTACGTTCATCGGAGTGGCAGAACAGCCCGAGCCACTAAAGAGGGACTCAGTCTGCTGCTCGTAGGCCCAGACGACATGATGAACTTCAAAAAGATCTACAGGACTCTTGGAAAGGACGACGAGCTTCCCATGTTCCCCATAGAGACCAAATGCTTGGCAGCGATCAAGGTGAGCTCTGTCCCCCTCAGGTCCTGTCTTTATTGAAGAGTTGGTTAATGCTGATGCTTAATGCTAATGCTGTCCCCTACAGGAGCGAGTAAACTTGGCCAGACAGATAGAAAAGGTTGAGTATCACAACAGCAGAGAGAAGCAGCACAACTCCTGGTTCAGGCAAGCGGCAGACGCCCTGGAGGTTGACCTGGATGATGATCTTTTACTTGGTAAGACAAACATCACCATACAAGATACATACTGTAACATGTTCCGTTCATTTAAAAAGGTTAAAAAAAACAAAACACAGATTGACTGAGGAGCGACTCTTGTCCTCAGGTGGAGTACAGGATGACGATGCTGACAGAGAGCAGCAGAAGATGGTAAAGGGGATGAAGAAGCATCTAAAGCATTTGCTCTCCCAGCACATATTCAGGAACGTGATAAAAACCAAGTACCCTACTCAAATGGGAAAGCTCTCCCTGCCTCACTTGCCCCTTGCAGGGAAGGAAAGTGCCCTGGTTTCAGTAGAGAAAACACAGAAGCTTAAGAAAAGTGCTCCAGCACAACAGAAAAAACAGAAGCAGAAGAAACAAAAGAAGAAAGAAAAGCAGCAGCAGCAGTAGTAATGTGGTCATGGAAATGAAATCGAATAAGGCTGTGTTTGAAAGGATTTGTATAATTATTGAATTTATGTTAAAAAAAAATCATATAAATACAAGATTTGTTTTTTGTGATGTTCAATTGCTGTAATCTGCAACGTTTTATTAAAAAAAAACAGTTTTCATAAGTGGAGCTCAGTTCGGATTTATTCAACCAAAGTCAGTATTCCTGAGTTGAGGCGAGTCCTTTCGAGTCCCCGGTTGGTCAGAGTTGAGGTTGGGTGTAGAGAATGTTGTAATGTGATGTTTGGTAGAGGAGATGCAGGGACGGCTCAGCACCCTCTGGAATGATGTGGTGGGCAAGCTGCTCTTCGTCTCCCTCCATGGAGACAATGTGGATGCAAACGTCCAAAGCCTGCGACAGGGCCAAGATGTCCACATGGTCACACTCCATCGCCATGGTCTCCACCTCCTGAGTTAAAAGAACATACCCTTTAATTTTCCTGTCCTCTTTCATCAAGGTCAACTTTAAGGATTATCTACTGTTTTCACACTAGATGGCAGCAACACTTTGTCACTAACCTGACGACAGTAGACTTGCAGATCAGGCGCTTCCACAAAGTTGCCGAAGAAGTGCGCGTGGTTTTGCAGGTGCGCTGAGGTGAGCAGCCTGAGATACTGCACCACGCTGTTGGATGTTACCTGCTCGTTGAAGAGCCTGAACAATGTGTTCTCTGGCTCATCAGCCTGGCACTGGTCCACGACGTCTACAACCTTCATGATATGAGGAACAACCGGATATCACCAAGTTCAACTGGTTTTGATCTTTAAGTAAGTTGTTTCCTGGTGTGCTGCAAAATCACAGGGGATTTCCAGCATCACTGGGATTTTTGCAGATCACATGCTATTTGTTATTACTGAGGTTGTATAGGTAAAATATATATTTGCTCATAGGTACCCCGGAGAAATTGGACGCATTGTAATATAACAATCCTGCACTAAATCTTGCTTGTGAATGGTATAATGTTCAGTTTGCGTTGACAAGACATTAGCTTGGTGGTAATTAAACTGTATGATCATTTTGGGGGATGTAGTTTGTGGTGCTGTTAAACTGCGCTGAACTAAGCACAGAAGTGTTGCTTAGCATGGCCCACTGACTGAATAACACAAGATTTATTGTGGGACCGTATGTATTTGTATTTTCAAATGCACCCAATGAACTGGTGAAAGTAGTTGGCAATTAGTTAGTAGTAAAAGTAACCTGAGTTATTTTTTATTGTTTTTATCTACATACTCCACAGTATTCTTCTAATCTTGATTTTGTATCGGGCATGATTCTGGACTATCTTGGTTTTGTAATTTACTTTGTCTCAATACATTTTTCTTTTTTTTTACTATTTATATATACATATTATTAATTTCACAAACGGACAAGAGAAATTAGAAGCCCTACCTAAACGGCTTTCTTGTTGAATGAAATAAATGGTGTGACTGTTCTGTGAGTGCATTGTTTACTGTGTTCAGGTGGTGCTTGAAGGAACTCTCCTCGAATCCCGCAGAAGCCAGAACTTTGCTGCTCTGGATAATCTTGTCCTTGAATCTAGGAATAAAATGGATGAGACAGGTATATGTAAATCAGCTTTGTTGACCGTATATATACAGTATGAACACATACGAAGAAATTGTGGGGGGTTATAGGTGCTTGCTTAACCATGGACTAGAGGGGCTTCGAACCAGTGACATTATGGTGAAGCTAAGCCGCTTCTTTAGCTCTTTAATCCCCTATTATCACCCTGCATAAGACCTTTGATAACACTGTTCCCGTTTGAGTGGCCTTTATGGCTAATTTCGGTGATAACTGACCTCTGCAAAGCCCTGGCATTGTGGAGGACTGACTCCAAGTGTGCGAAGCAGAAGGCTCTGTAGAAGCAGTTCCCATCGCCGCGCACATTTCTCACGGCGGAAAACTGCCCCCTTAACGCCTGACAAAGGACAATAGCTCTGATTATTATGCGTCGGAGCAGTCAAGAGGGGTGCCCGAGACCACCTGCAGTACATCCCCCCCTCACCCCATCTGCTGAGTAGCCTACTTTGTGTTTGGCACCCGGCGTTCGCGCAGCGAACAGCGACGCGATGTCCTCTCTGCACGAGACGAGGCAGCCGTCCTCCATCTGTTGGGAAACAAACAGCTTTACAACCCGCGAGATCTTTAAACCGCAGCTTCAGGGGTTCGGTGCTGGCCACGCGACATACCTTCACATTTCAACAACATGGAAACTATGTCAGGAAACGTGTGGCATTGCGTGCGTCAAATGATGTGTGTCAAAACATTGCTGCAATTTTGTTTCCACTTTGTGAAAACCGGATGTTTGTCGACACCACGTGCTTGTGTTAAAGGGCCAGCACACGTTTTTCCCCAGTATGGAGACATACCATTGTGATTACGTAGGGGGGTAAGAGCAATGCTGACAGGCAGAAAATACTTGCTTACAAGTATAGGCGTTTTATCGACGACGATTAGACTACCTAAAATATCCCGATAAATTGCAAAAAAAGTCTACATTATGTGTAGCAATAGACTTTAACCAATAACCATATGTATCACATAACATAACACATAACATGTAGAATGATGCACAACTTTTTAAATGCTTTTTTTTTGTGTGTAAAACAACAACAACAACAACAAACTCTGCTGACACGTTATTTAGGGAGGAAATTAAAGTTGTCCTGGTGCTCTGTTGGTAGGGTGGTACAGTCCATGAAAGGGGTTCTTCTTAGAGGAGCAGAGACAGAACATACACACACCAACCAACATCTTCAATGAAATGTGAACCCACCACCGGACAACCCAGGTAATTAGTTAAGAAAACCAGTTATCAACAAAAATAACCCTATAAATGTATGGCTTAACATGCTTTTCTACTTTAACTACATTGTCAAGATAACTTACCTAGCTACATCAGTAAACATAAAGAAAACCTGCATGTCAGTGTCTGACATGCAGGTTCTCAAGGAACCCGGACTTTGTGGTAAATGCAGAAGAGAAAATGTCAATGTTTTTTACTGTGTTTTTCCATGTATGAACTAAATATAAACTGCATACATACCACTGCACACTGGGTTTTCTCGAGCACGAATTCCTGTAGGGGCGCATCATTTGAGTGTGACCATTTTTATTTTAAAACAAAACAATGTTCACATTCCAGTCATTAACATTTCCAAAGTTCTGTTGCCTTATTTTTTTTATGACCTTTTAACTGCAAAATGTGTGGTGCGTAACTGAAAATCTATCTGTTACAAAAAAAAAACAAACAAAACTTTTTAATACAAGTTTCACATACTAGTTTTTTCTAGAGCTTTCAGTCACATTCCATGGTATGTTGTCACGTCATGTTCTCAAGAAATTGTCAAAAACCTTAATGCTCAACAGTCATCACGTAAATACGCAGAAATAAGCACAACCTCAGGTAAATATTTCACTCTTTTTACTGACTTTACTTGAACTTTTGAGTTGTGTTTTACTACCAATGCTTTTTATTGATCCCCTCCCTCTTTTGTCTGTCATAGCTGTTGTACTTGTCATGGCAGACGCCGACTCCATCAGCCTCCTCGCTCTCCTCTCCGTGTCTGCCTTATCCAGAATGAACTCCTGAAATAAATAGCCAAGAGTTGGTTAAACTAGGCATTGCAAATTATCTGAATTTTTACAATCACCTCATTGCTGATGATGCTAACCTTCACCATGTCCATCTTTGTTAACATGTTCATGTTCTCCAGAGCTCCATATGCTGTTAAATAACACTGCTCTGCAAGGTTGTTGATGGCCATAAGCAATCTTCCCATTTCCTCCAGCTGAAAGATAAGAGCACAAGTAGTAATATTTATATCCCAGACTCCTGTGTCTAAATTATCTGTGGGTAATTTTAACTCATAATCTTGAAGGCTACCTTTTCTCTGGATAGTCCTTGCTCTATCTGCAGTTTAACCTCTGTCTGCTTGTTCTTCTCTTTTAGGGTTTCTAACTCACGCTGGAGTTCGGACAGGTCTTTGTTGGCCATCTGCAAACCATATAAGGACATCATTCCAATGCTGTCAGTTGAAGAAATGCTACTTCGAACATATAAATACACGGGTGCATCTGACCAGTTTCTTTGTGCTGTGTTCGTGCTTCATGTTCAGCAGTTGTCGCTGGCCCTGTTCCACGTCCTCCTCCATGCGTCCCAAACGTTGCAGCAGCTCCTGGTGGGTGATGGACAGGGTCTCATGGCGTCGGATGATGGGCATAACCAAAGATTCAGACCCATTATCAGGGTAATCTGAAAAGCAAGCAGGTTTGTTGTATTTTACAGCCGCAGGATAAAAACACAGGTTCATGTTATATATGAGTGTTAATGTTAAACAGTGAGGGAAATAAAAACCCATTTTGGACTTACTGCCAGGGAGATAATCTAGTGTTTTCATCAAGTAGTCCTCAAAGATTTTGTATTTTGACATTCGGTCCTTTAAAATTTGCTTTCTGTGAATTTGAAATATGGTAAAATGATTATTATTACTATTATTATTAAAAGTGATGTAGTGAGAAATGGCTTTATGTTTCTGGGTTTCAAGTTCTCACCTTACTCTTAGCTGTTTCAGCTGTTCTGTCAAATTTTCTATCTCCCTCTGTTTCAAAATGTTCTGCTCTCGTGAACTTTCACAACTCTTCAGGGCTCTGCGTCGCTTCGCTTCATTTTCAGCAACAAACTTCTCAAATTTCATCACCCTCTCTTTAGTCTGGAGGAAAATACAAATACAACACACCGTCGTATTAAGACAGTGTCATCTACTTCCTAACCATTTGTGTAATTTTAACAGGTCTAAACTCGCCTGCTGTTGCTTTATTTGTAGTTCAGACCTTCTCTGGGCTAGAGCATCTACACAAGTGTTAAACTCTTGCCGCTTGAGTGCAAGTTGCTTGTCCACCTCTTCCAGCTCTGCTTCCTTCTTCAGAATCAGGGTCTTCTGCAATGCACTCACACTGACTTCTAGGAATTTGTTTGAACTCTATAAAGAAAAAGAAAAAAAAAAAAAACACCAACTCAAGTGCATTAATTTCAAAATGCTTCCAGCGTCCTATGCAAGCTTTATTAATGTTGAAGGAAAGACATCATAATAATCATTAGCAGAATTACAGATCTGAAAATAAAATACTTGTGTAAAAATAATAAAATAAAACACGTGCTTCATGTGTTGAAATTAAAATAACACAATATAATTATGATACAATTAAAACATCCCCGCATAGTATGTTTTTACCTCTGTCACACCGGAAATGTGGTTGGCATTGTTGTCTTTTCGTTGCCTAAAAAGAAAATAAATTTTCAGTACGAGTCTGACTTACTTATAAACGGAATTTTAAAGAAAGCACTATTTCTAGTAAGAAAGGGCTGTTTGTTGACCTACCTGGTGTCCTCCGACTGTGTTACGAAAATGTTTCTTATTGTTTTTTCCCTGACTTTTGGACGAGGATCTAAGGGAGGAAGAGACGAAGTCGCCATGTTTTTTGTTTGTTTTATTTATGTAGTTCTTTTTTCTTGTTATCGTCCAGAATTCTGAGGACGTCCTGAAGAACGACCAAGGGTCTTTTCCGGATGTTTTCCTGGATTTGTGTAGCTGTTGCCTGGTAACCGCGGCCCAGACAACGGAGAATGCGACGGGATCGTTTCTCCGTTGTCATGGCAACTGTCGGGAAAGGCGGTTCTGTTGTGTGGCCTGAATGAGAGTCGCATAGAAATGAGGTCGTCAGAGGTCCGAGAGCAGGTGAAAACGAAGAGGGTTCACTCCGTCCCGGATCCCTAAATTAGACCAGGGTCCAAAACTAAGAACTGTAGCCTTTACCTGCTGAGATGTGCCTCACGATTAATCTGTACTTATTTGGGATGAAAAGCAAAATTAAAAAGGATCACAAATCCCACAATAACACAGGCAAATACTTAATGTTGCATACTAATTTGTGCCAGAGTTTTGTTTAGTTATTTTTGTTGTGTTTTTAGAAAAGTGAATTTACATTATTAAAGCTTCTTTATAGCCTATAACAGGTAGCCTACTCTTTCTAACTCGGTGACACAACCATTTCTCTGGTGGATGCAAGACGCGTGATCATTCAAAGTCAAGCTCGCTAGTGATTTCCCGTTTCTACATCATGCATGTGTAACTTGTCTCTAGAATCGAAAGAGAAAACTGAGCTATTGTTATTGGTGTAAATTACAGCTGTGTTAATCCTGTTATTATGAGTCAAACGCAAAGCCTCATTCCAGGATTAACTGGTGTAACACATGATAGGTTACTGGGATGACATGGTAAATTTAAGTGGAAGAAGGCCATTGTTCATAGTATTAGTCCCACCTGAACAATTCCTGAGCGAGAAAGATTGCAGCAAAAATAGAACAAAGGTGGTCATGAAATATCATGTATTCATGTGTTATTACGAACATTTAGACATTCTAATATGTTTGACACTCTAATGATACTAATGGGAGCAGAGGCTTCGATATGGATAACATGTAGGAATGCATCCATCCTTCAGACATACGTCAGTATCAGTATGCCTGCCATCAGCCTATTAAAAAATGAGATGACATTCTTCAGTGACAGTGGCTGTTGTTTGCACGCATGTTGTGTTGTATTAGTTTAACTTGCCTCCCACACAAATATATCTTGTTGTCATTAAGTCCTCGTAGCATAAAAGTGCACAAGCATTTGGACTCAAGAGTGATGAAGGCCTGAAGTTTTATGACAAAGACTTCCTTGACACAGAGTGCGCATGTAAAAATGACTTGAATATTATTTTAAACATCAGCGTAGGCCCACACCGGTGTTGGAAGAGTTCCATGTCTTCTAGTCTGACAACAATTTACATTCAGTACATATGTACCGTGATCTATCTACAGATTTCATGTTAGATATTTAATCTGACGGCTGACTAGCGCTCCCATGAATGGCAGCTAAATGTTTTCTTAATGGTTATTGCGGAGGCGGCTGACAGTGTACATGAATCTCTTGTCACAAATCATTATCTGGGATTAAGCAGATAAAGCATGTTGTGGTTTCAGAGGCGTGCTGTCGCTGAATGACTGTGCTTGTTTTTGTTGGGCAAATACGTAGAGTTCCTCAAAAATTTGCTTCAAAGCAAGCCCAGTTAGACTAGTTGCTGTAAATAGATAAGCTGAAGGACTCGTTTGTTTGTTTCAGAAGAAATCCAGAGGCCGCGTCAAGTTTAGATGCAGGAAGCAGTTTTCACAAATACTTCCTAAGAAGCGATTGTGAAATGTGCTGTCATGGTCCCGTCATCGTCTTTCAAAAAGGTTTTCGCACTTCACCACATCTCAGTAAGAGGTGATGCAGCCTAGGAGGAGGATATTGGACGGCGTGTTGTGGATGTACATATTTGTTGCGCAGCTTCTGACAAGGAACAGCGTTGTCTGGTAAGTCAGTGGAATGGGGTTTAAATGTTTTTAACATTTCCAAAAGTGTTAGAATTTCTGTTTGCGTGGCAAGTCTTTGTGTAAAAATGTGATGTAAACGCAAAAAAGTCCTGTTCGCGTGTAATTGTAATGCCATATTTCTGCTGCATTGCTCCCTGCAACACTACACACATCAGCGGTGCCTCAGGAGCAGAAGAATCAAGTGAACCCAAACATTGCTGAACATGCCCTTAAAAGGCAGCCACCCTCGTTTGCCTGAGCTGCTGGTCTCTGTTGTCTGTCAGTGCAGATTTCAGCTTTTTCCGATGCTCTCTAATAATTAATACAGTGTGTGCGTATTGTGCTGTGCAAGTCCTTATCAAATTGCTGATATAGATGCTCTGACATCATTTTTTTTTTTTTTTTTAAACTTTTCCTTTCCGGATCGTCATCACTTGTCTATGAGGAAGATAGCACGTGTTTGGATGCCCTGATCCTCAGACACACTTGTGATGATTGCAATCAGCAGGCCCATGTCTCTTTACCAGAGACTAAACCACGACATCAAAGAGAGGCTGGCTTTCTACTCCCTGACTCCCACAACAAACTTTCTCAGGTGAGTAAACATGCTATCACTTAACATAAGTGTGCATCTTGTGCTTCATTACATTGGGTTGTTTCACTATAGTGTGTATGTGCAGTTGTTAAAACACAAAGGGCAACACAGGTCATAATTAAATACATGTCATACAACAATGTGAACCAAAGAACACAAGAAAGGAAAACTGTACTGCGTAGCTCAGCTTCGTGATTGAGGAACTGGAAGGTTTGCAATAGTTGATAAGGAAGTAATAAAGTATTTATATTTTAAAATCTTATACGCGGCTGTTATATGTGGTAGTTATAGCAACGTGCGGAACTGTGGCCTCTATCTGAGCAGGTAACTGGAAGGAAAATGTTTTGCAAAATCAAAACCCTAAAACACACATTCAAAGAGAGTTCCTTTGCATATACTGCCTGCAGGTGGCTTTAGTGTGAGTGTGCTGCACTTTTTGTCTTTTTACACTGCACTTTTTACCGTGGGAAATTATACCTTAAATACATATAAATAACATGAGCAATCGTTGTTATTTCTGATACCTTGGCATGGATGGGTCTGTGAGTCACGAAACGACTCCCCCTGGTGGAGAAACTGCAGCTTTCCAAATGTGAAATAGTGCTTTGCATCCCACACAAAATGTAGATAAACCGAGCTAATGAGCCACGCAGGGGCCATGAACATGAATAATGGTGTCACCGTGTCCATTCTGCAGGCAGCGGCTAATCAGTATCTGCTGGTTTGCCTTAAAGTGACAAGAATGCTTTTATAGGACAAACCTCCACGGTAGAGCAAAACACTGCATTAAAACGTCAACAGGAGGTACAATTGTTTCATGCTTTCAGCTGGGCCTTCTGAAATCATTTATTACTGTGTGTATTTGATAAATAGCAGGGATTCTTAAATGGCTTACATATGCCAGAGATCGTGACAGTAGTTGTCACTAAGGACACACATATCCTTAGTATTTCATTCTTCACAGGATGATGAAAATATTTTTAATGCTGATCATAAAAATGGGACCAAATATTTTAGAAAAAAAAAACTTTAAAGTCTAGTATGACACAGAAAAGAATAGACATGTATTTAGACTTTTTTTTGTTGCCAATGAAACCTACAAGATTCACTACATGAGGATACACTGTTTAGCCTAGGCCCACTTTGTGTTTCAGGAGGGGGTGACTCATAATCTGTGGCGGCTCGATGCTGTTTTATTATTTTCTACCGTGTGGGAGTCCGCTTTCTTAATTTGGCCAGCGGCCAGTTAAATAAAGGACGGCTGATATCGCGTTGTCTTCAGCACGTTTGCCTTATCTCCGCGTGTCCGAGACTTTTTGACATATATGGATAAGCCCGTCACCCGCCCGCCTGACAATCCACTCCCAAAATAATCTGACAGAGCACAGCTGAGCCTCGCTCGGCTCTGCGCGCTGCTCCGCTGCCGCCGCCGACGCACCGCGAGGGGAGACACTGCCTCGTAGAGAGAAGAGAAGAATCTCCCGTCAGAAATGACGAAATTCAGCTATTCTGACTATTTGTCTCAGTTCCGCAACGCCGGGCGCAAATGTAATAATGTTCTGTCGCGACTGCGAGGAGATAGGAGGAGAGGAGACAATCAGAGCGACGGCGAGCCGGAGTGAGTCTTTTGTTGTGTGACACCGGGGGCTGCGTGTGGTTATTACGCGTGTGTGTGTTTGCGTGTCTCGTGTGCAACTGGGGTCATCTTTTACCATCTGACATATCTCAGTTCTAACTGGTTAATTAAACTGCCTTAAGTTAAACAAAAAAAAAGAAAAAGAAAAAGAAGAAGAAGAAGATCAGATAGTATCCAAATATATGTTAAAGATGTAACAGCCGTGGTTGAATTAAAACAAGGCAACTCAAATGTTAATGATGTCTGACTAGAGTCTGTTTTTTTGTCTCCTTGTCCTTTTCAGGGACGTTGACCCCGTGGTCTTTGCCATCAGGAGAGGCGATGTGGAGGCTGTTAATGATCTGGCAACATCCTCTTCTCACAGCCTGCTGAAGGAGAACAAAGATGGATGGATACCTTTGCATGATGCGGCCTACTGTGGGCAGTTAGAGTGCTTGAAGGCCCTACTGAGAGGTACGCCACCGAAAGCATCGATGATCATCCCAATTTGCCTGTTGAAACATAAATATTTTCAATTAGAAGTTCACTGTGAACTGACTGAAAGAGTCACCCAGCTTTGATTGTTTATTTTCTGTCCCAGCACATCCAGGTTCGGTAGACAAGCGAACGTTGCAGGAGCAGACGGCGCTGCTGCTTGCAGTGTCTTGTGAACACTTGGCGTGCGTGCGGTGCCTTCTAGAGGCAGGCGCTGACCCCGACATCTGCAGCCACAACAAAGAGACTCCTTTGTACAAAGGTACAGCTGTGAAATCAGAGCTATTAAAGAACAGCGCCGGCTTGAAATGACTCTGTGTCTCGTGTGCCTCTGCAGCATGTGAGCTGGAGAACGTGGACATGGTGGGCCTCATTCTCTCCAACGGGGCGACGGTGAACCAGCGGTGCGGTCGGGGCTGGACGGCCCTCCACGAGGCCGTTTCCAGGAACAACACGGAGATCTGTGACATGCTAATAAGAGCCGGGGCCACGCTCAATCCACCCAACACCTACTGTGTCACACCACTCATTGTTGCGGCTCAGCAAGGACACATCAGAGCATTATGCTATCTTATTGAAAAAGGTGCTTTTACGAGACAAAATAGTCATGCTTTCGTGTTTGTGATCCCCATTTTAAATATGGTAAAGACACAATGTTATTGTTTTCAGGAGCAGATGTAAACATGCAGACATGTGATGGCGTGACGGCGCTGCATGAGGCTAGTAAAGAAGGCCACAGGGAAGCAGTGGCCTTACTGTTGACCAAACATGCAGACGCCAACAAACCCACTAACTCAGGACTGCTGCCTCTGCACTTTGCTGCCCAGCATGGACACCACGAGTAAGTCATTTCTCATTCACACACTTCTCTCCTCATAACGGTGTAGCGTTTGCTTCCAGAGATTTGAGTAGCGCGGTAGAGTGGATGTTGCGAATGCTGTCTTGACAGTAACTTGCACCAACAGTTGCTCACTTTGTTTTCAGGATTGTCGCCCTGCTCGTCTCGGTGACCAGTCGAACCATGCTGCGGCACAGTTGGATCAGCCCCCTCCACCTGGCAGCAGAGCACAACAGACACGCCGTGGCAGCTGTGCTGCTGAAAACAGGTGCGGATGTGAACGCCACCCTGGCCCACGCTCACTCCGTCCGGTACGCCGACCGACGTGCTACAGCCCTCTACTTTGCGATCGCCAACGGCAGCACCAAAACAGCTGAAGTGTTGCTGAACGCCGGTGCGAGCCTAAGCCTGGACCCGGTCAGCCCTCTGCTGATGGCTGCACGTCAGGGCTGTCTCAGCACCGTGGACTTGCTGCTGGAGAGAGGCGCCGATGTAAATGCCAGAATCCCATCTTACGCCACAACCTTCCCAGCTCTCATTGCACTTTGTGTGAATAATCTGCCTCTACTCAAATGCCTTTTGGACAATGGCTGTGATGCTCACTCCTGTTTTACCTGTTCTTATGGCAATGCCCCTCACCCAGCTTTGGAAGGATCTAATACAAGGACTAGCAGCAACGGATACACTGTACAGAACGATAATATGCTTCCTTTAAGCTGCAATGAGCCACCAGAAAGGGCAACACAGGTCTGTAAAACAAGCAAAACATAAATTCTCTCAAATAAGCATCTTCTTTTTAAGTAATAAGGCTTTTTCTGATTTTCCCCTACAGTTCTGTGAGTGGATCTCCTCACCAGCTATGTGTAAATGGGCAGGCCCAGTTATAGACTTGCTGCTGGAGCACGTTGGCCACGCTCAGCTATGCAGCAAACTCACCGAGCTACTGGACAGCCGCGACGAATGGCAAGCTGTTAAAAGGAAGTCATGTACGTATCAGATGAAATCTTAGCATTCGTCCTTACACAGACACAGACACAGACACAGACGTCTCTTTCAAGTTGCCCTTTCCCTTCCTCACCCCCACGTATAGAGCAATGCCATCTTACAAATGTGCACGTGACAATCTTTATCTTATATCTGTTTTGTCTGCAGTGTCACCACGTCCGCTGCTCCACCTCTGTAGGCTAAGGATTCGGAGCCAGATGGGGAGACACAGACTGAGATCTATCACAAACCTACCTCTTCCAAACAGACTGATCAGATACCTGAACATGGCCGACTAACTTTAACATGAACCTCAAACGACGCAGTCCTCCGAGACGTGACTAAATTTGTCTGCCCGTGGATGTTTTTATAGATTTACCCAATATCTGCAAATGACCCTTTAACAGAAATTCTCTATGTTGAAATGTCTATTTATAAAATATGTGATGTGACAATAAGGCGCTTTAATCTGTCATTGAGAATGTGCGTTTTTTTTTAGCCTTCAGTGAAAGGTAAAAAATATCTATTGCCCAAAGGAGTTCTTGAGGGAAGTTGAATCATTTATTTAAAAATAAAAGTCATTGTTTCAATTGTGCCTATCAAGCATTACTTTGACAAAGAAAGGCGATTCTCAAAGCTGATGTTTGGGTTCATTTACATGACTTTTTTGAATTTTAAAAAAGAACAGTCATTCTCTGTGGACTCCTAAAAGTAGAAACCTTTTAACTTACTGTCAGTGTTCAGAGGGGTGGCATGAAATTGACATAAAAAATAAAATAAAATAAAAAAAAGCTGGTAAAATTATGCCGCAAGTGCAATTTAGTCATTTAGGTTTAAACAACAACAACAAAACGGACGAAGAATTCCAATAAGTGCTTGAGGAAGTGTTTCGTTTTGCCAAAAGGGAAAGGCGCTGTGTAGAACACAAAACGGAAAACATTAGTCACATTTACACATTTTTGTGTGGCGTGTTCATTAGCAGCCGAATCAAATGAATCCAAACACGCTGAAGATTGGTGACTGAGCGGTGGGCTTGGTCGGTATGGGTTTGACCACGACGTGCGTGTGAATTTTCTGTCCGTAAGGATGCTCAAATCTCTCTGTCTCAGTTCCTGCTGCTTTGCTCCACAGTCCCAGGGGCGGATGCGGGACAACAATGTGACTGTGAAGGACCTGGTGTCCGTGGTACTGGAAAGGGCAGCAGGCGCACACACTCACACAGTGGTTAGAGGACCGGTCCAGTTTTAGCGTCTCTCTGTCTGCGGAGCCGCGCCGACTGGACGCAGACACTGTGGCCTTTGCATCATCGTCATAACTCCGTTTCCTCTTCTCATTTTCACTGCACTCAGGCGTGACCACGGGGCTCCTTTTCGACCCCAACTGCGAGTGCTCCCTCTTAGTTTGGGTCAACTTGGGTTCTTCCCAAAACGAGGCTGGCAGTTGGCGTTTCCTCATGGGCACCTGCTCCACAGCGCTCCCCACATTCTCCACGCCTTGCGCGTCAGATGTGGCCTTTTCTGACACCGGCACGCTCTGCTGTACAGTCCCCATTGGTCTGGCGCATCTGTACTCCGCAGACCTGTGCGTGTGGCATCTTGGGACCCTGGAGTACTTTTGGGAGAACCGCTTCAGCTGTTTCTGCAGGTATTTCCTGTGGTCCACGGAGCGTCTGCACGGAGCTGACTTATCCAGGGCCGCCTTGATGTCGCTGGATGCCAGATTTACAAAATTCAGCAACGTTTTGACCTCACTGTCTGCATTTGCCATTTCTGCCAAGCCTTTAGTAAATCAGTCCATGTTAAGATGTGTAGCCCTCAAGATCTGAAGAGAAATCAGAAATCAAGTTCAGACTTTGCGTAATTGTGCGCTAGATTAATTATGGAGTAAAATCTGAAATCTGAGGGATGCCTCGTCTAATTTTTTATTTTTAGTTTTAAATAAAAGATTAATAACCCTTTACTCACCACTGCTGGACGAATCCAGATTCTCTCGAAGCCAGAGTCCAAGTACAGACTTCTCTCCAGACTGCAGTAGGAGCACTTCAACAAGTTGAATGAATATAAACTCCTTGTAGTTATGGTGCTTTTCTTGAACCAATCAGCGACCCCAGGCCTCTCACAATGCACCCCAATCAGCCTCCAAGCGCCCTGGTATCGAATTCTTCACCATTGCAAATTGTTGTCATGGTGATCTGGAAAAAAGCCCCTGAGAGGATGCGATATTTCTCCTACTCAATGATGTCTGAGCGCTGGCCAGCAAAATGCGCACTATGCGTAAATAAAACTGCGTAAATTCTGCCGAAACATGTCGGCGTTTTAACTTCATAACAGGGCATTCAAAGTTGAATTTTTAAACACCGATACCCACCGTGCCCTCCCCGAGAGTGATGTCAGCTGTAGGATTTGGTGAGGGGGGGATCTAAAGAGTGCATAACCATGGAAAGGGGCTTGAACGCTCAAGAATCTTGTCTTTCTGTTTGCCCCCTCAATCGAGCGACACAAAGGCTGAATTACTCATTCAAACCTCGCGGGACAAAGGAAAAGGAGCTGGATAGCACTCCTGCATTTGTAGTCAAACATTTAGAGACTTAAATCGAGTCGTCATGAAGGAGAAAGAGTCGGACAAAGCCCATAGAATTGCCATCAGCAAACATTTTCCTGTGTCATATTATGGGGTCTCCATGGCTCCCTCTGGCCCGCGGACAATAGCACAAGTTTGCACACTCGAATACTGTCACCCTGCCAACGGCAACAAGGGCCCAAAACAGGACAATCCCCGGAGAAAGCATGGGCTCCGCGGGGAAGGTTGCAATAGAGGAGGAAAATGGGACTTGTGAAATGCTAATTGAGCTTCATCCCCTTATTGAAGTGGAAAGGAGTACCTATCGTTCCACTGAACCGCGGCAGCAGTGGAATGAGATGTGAGGAAACTGTTTGTCTGGTAAGTAACACCTCATGTCGTAGTCCACATCCTGAACCTTTCTGGCATCGAGAGAGAGTTTCCGAAAAAATTTTTTATCTGCAGTCTATATCAAGGCTGCAGGCCATTTATTCTGAGCGAGCTGCGGGCTGCGTGATTGATTGCCTCATTCACTTAGTTTGGGGTTATGTGAGGAGAGCCCTGCAGGTCTATATGTGCTCTGGCTGGTCTATCTTTTTAGGCGGTGCATCCCTCTTGTTCTGGAGAGGCAATGGGACCCCATTGTCCTCGTCTCTCCTCCTTCCTTACACCTCTCTGTTCAGCTGAAAAGGCCAATTAACAATGGGGCTCCCCCTCCCCTGGCCTGTCACCCTACTCCTGTGCTTTTGAAGTGAGGAAGAATGAGAAAGAGGAAGCATAGTGGCATCCATAGGCTACTCAGTGTGTGCTGTGAAGAGATGTTTGTCGATCACTGTAGATATTTGGTTGTTTTTTTGGGTTTCTGAAAAAAACACAGGGCAGTTTTCATCCACTTTAATCAGTCCACCACACGAAGACAGAGACAAACAGGTCTTTAACTGCCGCATGTGCACTAAAGACCTGCGGCTGATTTGTATATCTTTGCTGTGCATGCAAACTGCAACCAAAAAAAAAAAGAGAAAGAAAAGAAAAAAGAAACTGCTGCTGCCAGGAGATGCCTAACGATGTACAGAGATGTCCGAGCCATCACTCATTGCCTTGTTTGCTGAAATCCATTTAGCAGAACCCCATCCCCAGCTCTAATACATCTGAAACCTTCCTCTGTTCATTCTGGCTCCTCGGCAGAAACCGTCCACGATGCATCCATCTCTGGTAAGCACACTTGCACTGCCTCTTTGCTCAGAAACAACTCGAATGAGGTAAGATGACACTGTTTTGGTCCCCAGGGCAGAGGAGACTGATTTAAACACAACAAAACAAATAGAAATAATAATAATAGTAATAATGAAGGGTGCCATGCATGTGTTTTTAATCTCAAACTCTCAAACTCAGTTGAGATTTACACAAATTCAGGATCTTGAATAGAATAGAATAGAATAGAATAGAATAGAATAGAATAGAATAGAAAACCTTTATTTGTCCCACAATGGGGAAATTGCAGTTTGCAACAGCATACATGGCGTACACAGCATACACTGTACACACCGTGCAGAATGACTGATGCCACTACAGAGAAGGTCCTCCATAAAAAGAATCAGTTTGAAGGAATTTTAACAGTTTCTTTCCTAAAACATCTTTTTACCAATAGGGTAGAAAGGCTATATACAGACACAAACCCATAAGAACAGAGGGAAATACACTGAAAAAAGCACTATGAAAGAACTATACAATAAATGCAAAAAATAATCTAAATTCAGGCCACAGTACATGCGGTATTAGTTATTCAAATAGCTGTTTATTCTAAATCAAGTGCCGTGTCATTGGTATTTCAGAGTTTTTTTTGGCAGCTGCTTAATTGATCTCCTGGCTTCAGTGCTCTGTTAATATATTTACTGAATCTGGAGCGCCTGACATCTTGTGTTACCAGGGTTTTCCACTAGATGGCAATCCACCTCCACTGTGCCACAGCCCAGCATCCATCCATACATGACCAGCAACACACACACTGATCCAATAAAGGAGAAACACAGATAGTACAGATAAATTGAGTTGAGCTGTTTTATCTGAACATTTGTATTCCTTAATAGATCAAATGTTTCAAAAAAAAAAAAATAAAAATCTCCTTGTGCTTTAGTATTTTTTGGGCTCTGTTTGCTCTCACAGATGATAGATTAAGTGTCTTGGCAAGAATAATAACGCTGAGAGACCTCTGTAATTATATTAAGAGGTTTTGTTATCTGACTTTAAAAGGGCCGTGATGTATGTTGTGGCAGATTGCTAGTTGTTGGAATGAGGAGAGGTAGCAGGAAGGAAACAGGAGGATGTAGTGCTTTTCTCTTGTCAGATAATCGATACCGGGACAGACTGTAGCAGAGGATGGAGGAGCTGAACCTCTGGGCAGACTATATGCCAAACACTGGCTTACTGTGTCCTTCAAAAAAAAAAAAAAAGAAAAACTCCAAAAACGGCAAGTAATCTCTGCATTGTACTGCATGTGCAAATTCACTTCAACAGCAGCTATGGATTTTCCACTCTAAAAGTCATCCGCGGCCCTTTGTATGAGCTCACCCCATTACTGCCTGTGAAGAGCTTTTTGATAGGCAAGACATGTGATAAACGCTCCACTGCAACAAAAGGCTCAAGGGCTGGGAGCTGAATTCACTGATCTTAATCCAAAATTGCTTGAATAGTCAGCTTAGATGTTATTTGTGTTATTCCGAATAAGCAGGCTGTGACACAATTGGCTGTCACTCCTGTTATTTAAGCCACGAGCAGCTCTTTCAGACTGAAGAAGACGAGGCGCATTGGGTACAACAAATGATTGCGGATTCACAAAACAGGAATAAGCTATGAGGGGCAGATTTGTGCGTTGCATGACGGGGGGAGAAACTATCCTGCAAAGTAGATGCGTCAGGTTCAACAGGAACCTTTTTCAAGCACTTTTAGGACGGCAGAGCTGATGCTGGTGCTCCATCACAAAGAAAATTATCAAGAGAATCAGCTGGAATTGTTTTGTCAAATGATGAGCTGATTGTTTTGTCCAGGGCATTTTGGAAAACTGGATGAAAATCACAATTTCTAAAAGTTCAAAGAAAGATAAGAAGGGAAAAAAGCAGCAATTCCTCACAACTGCTGCCACAGCTAAGTCCATGTTTGATTTGTGTCAACTAATCACTTAACTGTTTCATCTCTGTAACTGTGATCAATCAAGTGAAACACTGGGAGTACTTCAGCTACTAGTTGGTCAATTAATCATTTAGCCGAGCAGCTCCGGAAATGGCTCTTCTGGATTAGCTCTGCGTCCCCCTATTGCTGTTATCGAGACCAAGATGAGCAGCGAGGTTTTACTCTCACTGTCAATCAACTGTTTTAGTAACCGTGAATGTCACGTTGGCTCTCCAGTACCATCTACATGACTCTGGGGGAATTTCGTAACTGTGCCTACTGAAGACCAACCAACAATATTACGCAACTCTGCTCTTAAAAACTACCCATTGTGCATTCTTAGTCTTTACACTCTTGCCCCACAGCGGCACCTCTTTCCATCCGTGCGGTGCCTGCGTTGATGTGACAATGATAAGAAAGTAAGTTAGGGGTTAAAGCCACTCGCCTTATAAAAATGTTATCGTTGTCTCTGAGCATTAGCAGTAAATGTCAGGCTGCATCAGCATCAGCCTACTTTGGGACACTGGAGTGTTCTAGCAGGCGCACAGCGCATCAACATGGGCATGGCAGTGTTTTCAGTCGGTAGGCGTCTAGCACTCTCTGTCTCCCTCTCTCCACTTGACTTTGCGCGTCATCCTCACGGACTCGCCTCCACGCATCGTGGGCTATACTTTTTTCTGCCTGGACCACAGTAAAAAAATAAATAAATAAACGCGTAAAAAATAAGCGTAAACAAGCAAACAAAGCAAAACAAACAAAAGCCCTGGTGACATTAGCGACGCCTTCCCTTCTCCCTCTTGTGGTTTCATATATGAAGGCAGGGAGGGAGGAGGGAGAGGGGGGGACTTTTTGAGAAGCGGAGGGTGAATTTATTTGAGCACACGCTGTCAGGATGAGCTGATGTGAGCGCTGCATCAAGTGTGCGGCGGTGATGCTCCCGTATAAAACAGTCCGCTGTATTTTGGCACAGAGGGGGATGCATCACTTTAACCCTCGGCTCTGCCCTCCGGACTCGCCCATACCGTATTCAGCCTAGATAAGTTGGAGGGGATGTGTGATGCTATTGCGAGGATTCCTGGCACCGCAAGATATTCCTGAGGATCTCTCCCCCTGTTCGTGTTTTTTCTCCAACTTCGATGGCTTGAGTGGCCCATTTGCACTCATGCTTGCAGCCGAGGAGGGATGTAAGGTACGGGCCATCTACCGCCCTCACATTGCACGGAGTAGCGGCGTGATTCAGGTCGCTATCTGAGTGCCAACAAGAAGACGCAAAAACTACTTTCGAGATGTGAATTATCGAGATTCGCTACTCATTCCACCTGCTCGCCTGTCCTATGCTATCGACAGCGGGATTTCAAGAGGAAAATGATTGTGGCATAAACTATTTCTGGAGACGCCTGTCACAGATTTCGCCGCTGAACTGGAGAGGGTGGATGGTTATTTCCCAAACAGTTCAAGCCTATGTATACTGCATTCATTTGTTGGAAACGCTGCCTACTATCTTCGAGAACAGCGCAAGAGGAATGCTGGTCCAAGATCTAATGCCATTTACTTTAAGTTTTTGGCCTTTTTTCTTCGGTCATTGCCTCCTCTCACTATTTTTACTCTCATGCCAGGTAAGGATAACGCTCAGGCGCGCCACTTGACAATTTACGCATGAGAAGAGCTTGCACTAATGTAACTTGAGTTTTATTTACTGGTGCACTGTGGATGAGAACCGAGGGGCTGAATGTCTTTTCCGACTAACTTAGGTGCATATTGAGCTGCTTTTTTAAAATGTACTATACCGCGCTTGCACCAGATGCTGGGGTTATCACTCCAAGGCACACCTGTGGTTAGGAAATACTGGCAGACATGCATGTGTGGTGAGTTTCCCACAAAGCATGAGAAACACAGCTATGCGCACACAAACTCAGCTCCTTTGTAGTGGGAGCACAGAGTAGCCAACTGTGTTTTTTTTATGATAACAACATTCAGTTATCCCACCAGGATCCCTGCAGCAGGCATATGTTAGTGATGAGTATTATAACCTCTGCTCTGTGCTGCTGCCTACAGATAGTGGTGAGCTGTTGTTCACACGCATGCAGTGTTGCCAGGGTTCATGTGTAATGTGATCTGCTTGAGTTTCCAAGTCCACCCACGCACACTCCTCGGGGCAGCCTGCTGCCCACAATGTTGGTGGGTGGTTTCTTACACGGAGCTGGCTGCAGGCATCGACGTGATACTATTCTGCATGTACTACATCCACAGTAGCCCCAATGACAACAACACCGAAGCTGTGATAGGAAAAGAATGCTGAGGGGATATCCACAGCGCTACTAACAGAGAGGCCGCCGAGTGTTCAAGCATCTCCCATTTGTGCTCCACAGTGTTGTGCTGGTGGCACTTCTGAGTAACGCACTGAAGGACAGAACCTCAGCCATTTCAATGTGTCTCTCTTCCTCTTCCCCCCCTCCACCATAAGGGAGAGCTCCAGAGGTCATGCTCGCGGACTGTGGCGGAGAAAGTTAGCGAACAGTGCCAGTTGGCATGCCACTGTAGAAGATATCCGCCCCTTCCTCCACCGCCGCCTCCGCCGCCTCCCCCACGGCTACTGGGCACCACAGGTAAGGCATCCAGCTCCCAGGTTTCACACCTGTCTCCGTCCAAGTCTGTCTGTCTCACTCTGTCTCCTCTCGCCCCACAGTTGGAACTCATTCCTAGGCGGACTCAGGTGTCACGCCGCTGTCTAGTCTGGAGAAGCTTTTGACGTGAAGTGTTTCTGTTTATGCACAGAGAGAGAGAAAAAAAATTAGCATCAGCCTCTTGACATTAGTGTGTGAGCGCCCGCTCACGAACGTTCAGTTTTGCACGTGTGCATGCGTGCGTGTGATAGAGCCAGCAGGATGTTGACAGCTGAACACAGGACTAATTTATGCCGGGCCTGACCTTGGGGAGTACCCAGCTGCTTGTGAAATCTATGCCTGCTGGGCTGCCAAGCTCAGTGGTTCAGTGGTAGGGTTTCCCCCGGAGGACCCCTGATTAAAACACAGACGAGTTAATTAAATTAGCTTTAATTTGATAGAGATAAGGGGCTAATGAACCAGCCCAGTAGTTCCAGCTTCGTTTTGAAGTTGAGCTGGCGGCAGTAGGTGCGTGTGTGTGGTAGTGCGTGCATATAACAGGCGTGCATATCTGTGTGGATTCACTGCGTGTTGAGGCAGTTTTCCCTAGTACGCTCCATCCTTCGTCTCACTCTGAGACTGTAAATCCACTGACAGATAGCCGAACATATTTCAACAGCTGCCCACCGAAAGTTGATACGATTTGTATGTCGTCTCAAGCACCTTAATGAACTGTGCACTGAAATATGGGACAGGCATTGCTGATGATGCAGCCATTCTGAGCTATTACTGTGACTCTTTAGAATCACTCACCCCGAGCCCTTAATATTATGAGTAGGGAGGAGTACTTAATCATGGAGCAGTGGAAAGGTTTTAATCAATCAGCCCCAAAGATTTTTTTTCTGTCTGGTCAATTCATATGGACTTCCTTGTTCTCCTGACTCACCCTGTAAGTTACCTATGAAACAAGAGTTATAGACCCTTCTGCCATTGTTGGCAAGGTCACCGCATGAATGCTGCCAGGACCATCTGACTCCGAGCTAAGGTGGGGGTTTCCAATGCCCAGTTACAGTCAAAGCATAAATGGACCTCAGAGTGCTGCATCCACAAGGTTTGACGCCTCCATAAACTGCAGCGTGTTAGAATAAATATGATAAAATGCCCAATTTTTCTTCCTCTTTAACTTTACAGATAAGTGTTTGCAAGGGGGCGGAGAGACCATGAATAATTCATTTAAGGGGAAAGTGTTTTTTCTTTTTTCTTTTTTCAATTCCCGATTTAATCTATAGAGGCGCATAATTATCTTGATATCCCTTCAGCAGCCCAATTTGTGGAGCTCTTACAGCTGCAATTTTGTTCTAAACTGTAGTCTTTAAAATGCAATGAATATGCATGTCTAACATGAAAAACTGGGACGATGACTGAGACCATATCTATCTGCTGAATGTCCCCCCCCCCCCGCGCCAAAAGAAATGGGGAAAACTGGCACTGTTAAGTAAGCGTCTGTGCGCTAAAAATGGTATCTCAGTTCCCTTCAAAGGAGAGTGCTTTATCACAATGAAGTAGATCCTCACCACTGACTGAATTAAGTCCCACAGTCGTTGACAAAACGCAGGATTAAAATGGAAGTTTGGCTGAGGGGAGCTTTTAAATCCACAGTGACTTATTATGTGGCGCGCTGTACGAGGCAGAGCCGTACCTTGTTATTTTGTGGGAAAATGTGCTGGGAAATAGTCGACAGCATTACTAAGGAGCATTTGTTGTTGTGTTGTAAGCCCTTTGTCTCATTCAAAACATAACAGCCCTGCAAGCGGGAGTACGTGCAGTCCAGGGTATTTTTTTTTTTCAGGAGCAATAAACTTGAACGCACTTGCCTTCCACAGACAGACATGCGCACAACTAATCCGATTTTTAAAGGTGGGAGGGCATCACGTGCTGCGGGAAGAGATGAGAGAAGTTCTGCATTACGACTGGCGAACTTGCTGATGCGCATAATGTTGTACAACATCCCTGGTGAGTGGTCTTATCCACAGATTTAATGTGGAAAGAGCAGGAGGTTCTTGCAACAGTAATTGGTGTGGACAAGAGTGCTGGTGTAAGGAAGGCTGACAGGGACCTTAAATGATTCATGGTGTCGGCTTGGATATCTTTGAACGTTGAACCTAAGACCTACAGAACAGGCGAGGACACACTCGGAAAGGAGAAGGTGGGGGATCACCTCCATGCTACTCCTACTACTTATTGTGTTGTATAAGAGCCGAACCTTAGCCACTGAGGAGTGTGAGAAAAAGACACACGTTGGCACCGTGGCCCGAGTGTGATCACGGGAAATGTTTCTGTACATTTTGCTTATGTTTTCTATCAATTTGTGTTTATTCTTATACTCTGTGTCTACACTTCTCTCCTCCTGTCCCCGTCTTCTCTCTTTTTTTCTAAGTGGCAGAGCCCATGGTGCCCTTGTTGAGGCCCTGGTGGATGGAGATGGACATTATAGTGCTTGGAACGGTGGGCTGTGCCTCACTTGTCTTCCTCCTCTCAGCCATCATCATCTGCTACAAGGCTATCAAGAGGTCAGCTGTCATTCTTCTCCTTTCTTTTCCTGTAGCGTTTCTTTTAGGTTATCTGTAAAATACTTGTTAGCGATGATAGATAGAAGAAGAAATCCGACACAGACAGGCCACTCGTCATATCAAATGTAATTTGACCCACGGGGGACTCCACTAGCTCCATTGCCTTCATGTTAGAATTATGCAGGCGGATACAATGACCCTGTCATCACCCTTATGGGTCGCACTGAGGTCAGAGGTTAGATAATGGAATGGGTGATAAATGTCACAGAGGAAGATCCAGCACACTGAGTCATGCAGAAACATCCCATACCCCGAATGAATAAATTAAAGCGCTTGATGAGCTAACAATAATGTGTAGATTTTAATTTACATAAATGTCCAAAGCTTGCTCGACTGGCAGCTGGATTCGTGGATGTGATCGCAGGAGGCGAGCAGAGGAATCCCAAGATGCTGCTGTGGCAGCATTTCCCCCCATTTGGCTTATTAGAGAAAAGGCTGTGTGAGGGTTTTAGCCTGCAGCGCAACCAGACCCAATTCTCTTTGTGACATTCAGGCTGCACGGTGTCACACATGCACTCTGACATCCATGTAAATGTTCGCAGACGTCTAACAAACACACACTCAAGCCGGCGATTGTGCGAAGCATGCGGAGGGCGCTCGTGTGCGCTCATCCATAAACACGCAGCATCTTTACATACATCCATGCGTCATCTCGGCATATTTACACGCGCCGTAAAATATGGCACAAACAGTGGCTGTCACGCGGGCGTATGAGAATGGCCGTGCGTGCTAAATTAGGGAGCGACTCCAGTGTTTTATTTATAATAGATTTAGTATGATACTTTGTTATATTTATGGAACTATATTAAGCCGGCACGCCAGATACGGCTTTCCTTAGCAGAACTCTATTTCTTCTTTAAACAACAAATAGGCAAAGTCAGGCTGCGGAAATAATGGGTGGTTGGCTCAGGAATTCATTATAGCAATTCTCCAGCCCCCTGTGTAGCCAAGGGGCACCTATTTTTTTTTTTTTTTTTAATGCAGCAGTGGTAGGAGAGTGTTGTTGAAATACGGGCTCTAGCCCCAAACCCAAGTCATTATTTATGAATTAATTTGCGCAGTCATTCAGTCGCAGGCCACATCTTTTATACATGCGAGCAGGTCGTGTCCTGAAGCTCCGTGGGCTCTAGACTACAGACTTTGTGCCACGCCAAGCTGTCCTCCGCTCTGAATGAGAAAGGGAAAATGCACGGGTCCAGACTGGCCTCATTAGGCATTCATTAGTCACCATCCAGTAGGAGTGCAGTCCAGGGAAAAATGTGACTCTGTTAACATTTGCCACGGATGCTCTAATCATCATTCCTGCGAGGACGGGAGAGGAGACAACGCAGCGAAAAGGACAGATGAAATGCTGTCTACCGAAGCAAGCACTGGCGGTTATTGAGCAGCTTAGTCAATATCAATGTGAGAAAGGGTTTGTCAGTGAGAAAAACACAGCCAGTTATATATAGCCCTTCCAGCTCCTCAGTGCTCCGGGCTTTCCCAATGAAAATCAGCTGGCCGAGGGCCAAGGCCTGAGCACCGCAGACAGTGGAAGGAGCTAGCTCTGCTGGTCCCAGCCCTCCTGGCCTTTTGTTATATTTTATAATCTTTGTCTGCCAGTCATCCGTCAGAAGCAAAGGGGACTGAAAAGAAAAAAAGAAAAAAAAAACACTTCCATACAATTCTATTCAGAGTCCACAGCACGAGGGAGGCTGGTGTGTGCAAGCACAGAGAAGAGGATTCAGACACACGCTGGGTTTCAGTGTTGCTGTGCCATCCAAAGCGAAAGACATGATGCTGCAGTCCAGGTTGTCAGCCATCCAAGGAGCCAAAACAAATAAAACGCAAACCAACTGACTAATGAAGCTAGATGCCTTTCCCAATCCCTTACTGCTATGGGAGGCTTGCCCAAATTCGGATAATGTGTCACAGTCGGCCCCGTCCAAGAGTTCTACAGAACGTATAACATCACAACCAGGAACACAATAAGAAGGAAATGGTTTGAAATCGAGTATTTGCCTATACAATATTAATCTCTTTTGTTCGATTGCTAAACTAGCCCCATCAGAACTGAGCGACAGATTTTCGCAGTCTGTTTTTTAATACACTTCCTTTGAACCGTTGCACGTTACTCTAATTTCCAGATGGCAGGAGTAATTGTAAACAGCCCAACACATGTCCCAATTTCGCTGGGATCCGTTCCCCAAACTTCAAACAGGAATGTGCGCTGTGATTGCACAGCTTTGATATGAAATATTCATCCAACCTGTGAAGTGTTGTGTTGCCACCTGCCATGTGTCAACAGCATGGCATCTATTATTGACGGCCCGGGCAGAGGTCGGCTTGAGGCCCCAGCGCTCTGCCCTGTGTGGCGGCCCGAAGCGACATGGTCAGTCTGAGCGGAGATTGCACCCCGGGAGAAATAAATGGGGCCGAAAGCACCTTCCAGCCGGCCGCAGATCACCGGCGTCAAACGGCCTTTTACGACGTAACAGATGAAGGATTTCCTAAACGGCAGAACGGTTTCAGACTTGTTGCACTTTCTTGCACAGCTGCGACAGCACCAGTTCTCCGCAGGGCTACTGTTAATACCCTCTTTGTTAAAATTTGCATATCAATGTCAGATTTTAGATCAAATTAAGTATATTATGGGACTTTGTGATAATGCACTGTCAGCCTTATATAGGAGCAAAATCAGGGTTCTGGTGCTATATTTAGACATTAGACGTTCCTTCATTGTGTTATATTAATAAGCATATTAACTGGAAATAGCCAGCAGCAGCAGGTCTTTGAAACCACAGATATTACCACGTAGTATCATTGGAAAGTTACTGAGAGGTAGTTAAATGTCGGCAGGTTGCTTTAGCGCCGCATCCTGACATCTTTTGGTAATCTCAGCTTCTCCAGTAAAAAAAAAAAAATAAGTAAAATAGTTTCCCAAAGACTCCAGGAAAGTCACTGGAGTGAGTCAGCTTCAGCTCCTCAGCGTGTTTTTAGGACAGCTGAGGATGTTCTGCCTCATCTGGATCATCCTTTGTTCACTGGAGTTGTTTTCATCTGGGGTTTTCTATAGGTCTCCAGCCACGAGGACTAAAACGACTAATTCCCCCTTTGTTGCCTGCAGGCCTCTTAAAGTCTTGTTAGAATTTTCCTAAACTGGACTCCAGACGTATTACAGGCTTTTGGTGTTACAGAATCTGGGTCAGCTGGTCTGTGGGGAGAGTCCTCCTCTGTCCTCCTCAGGCGAGGTATCCATTGTGTTCGTTAGCTTGTCTGCGCTTTATCGCGTACTCCAACTGACTGTTTTTGTTTTTGTTCTCCGTCAAACTTTCCCTTTGAGGACACGAGAAACATCGACTAACGGGCTCATTAACTGTGACCTGTCAAACACGCGACGTCTAACGAATATCGACCGCCCCCGCCTTTCTATTCCAAGTAAAAGGTCTCTCAGACTGGCTGTAAACAATGCCGTCCCTGGGAGGAAACTTCGGTGTATCCCAAATCCCCGAAGTGCATCTGCATCACCGCCCCCACAGCAGCGTGTGTTTCCACCCTGAGGCTGGATAGTTTCTTTTATCAGGTTTTCCCCCAGGTTCTGTGGGGACACAGCAAGCAGCATCTGTCCTACACGGCCAGCATGCGTCCCTGGTGTGCTCAGCCATATGACCCCTCCTAGCTCACAGAGTCCCACTGGAAGTCTTAGTCATAGACTCAGGTTTTATTTATAATTTTTGTTTTTGTCTCCAGGCATTAGACTCGCATGACCTCCAATAACCCTTATAACCAGTTTACTGGTATATCAAATGTAGAGTGTGCCTTTGTCATCTATAAGCTTATCATGGGTTTTGGGCAATTAAATGTAGCTCACCAAATAAGATGTGCAACCTTCAACTGAAAGGTAGTTTTAACTTCGACTTGTGTTGCTCACAAGCAGCGCCAGTTCGTCAGGTATTCTAGTGAAAACAATGAATTCTAACATGACAGCCCTGCGCCAGATATTGAGATTCACGATGGTTACGGTATGCTGCATCTGTTTAATACAACTGACAAAGCAGTTGGAGGCTCTGGTTTGTAGAACATGCAAATGTTTTCATTATTTTGACAACTCCCATCCAGTCAGTGGGCTAGGCTAAATAAAATAAACAGTGTTTAATTCAATACAGTTCAACAGGACCGCAAACTTCATCCTCCAAAATCAGCACACAAATATAAACATGAACTGAACGTTCTAATGGGGACGATTAGAAGGCATCTGCTTTCACTGGTGTACATGTTTTTATTATTTAAATCCCCTGTGATTTATGTTGCACCGAGCGCAAACCTTCTACAAACCTTCTTCTAAGATCCTAAGGGTGACTTTGGTGGCAGAAAGTTTTTTTTTTTTTTTTTCCCTCGCTTGCCTTCAACTGACAAGCCGCGTGGAGCCAAGCTGTGCAGGATTTCAGGGGGAGCTCTGATGAGCGCAGGGGGTGGAGGTGTGGAGGCTGAGCCTCAGCCCTGAAATGACAGCTGAAAAACAGCCAAGACAGAAACTGTTTTAAAATGTGACAGCAACAAGATGTTGTTTAACAGGTGTGGCAAAATGTGACTGGCTTAAGCGTCTGGGAGCCAACGAAAAGAGGCCACAGACACACTGAGGTGACGCCACTAGAATGACAAATAAATGCGTATATATAGCGAGCGTGCGCACAAAAGTGGGACGTTTAACATTCTGACGCACCTTTAATCAATATTTGTTACCTAAATACACAGATTGAAGATTTGATTCTCTCAAATTGATAAAGATCCAAAGGTCTGTGTAAATACACGTAATGCAATCCTTCATATGGTGATGAAGAACATGATTATTATTAAGTGAGCATTTTATTCAACGTATCTGTGTAAGATGAGGATTGCGCACTTTAAAATGCAAACACTCGCTTTCAAAAGCGACAACACGTATCCCCGGCTCTCAAAAGTTCGAATTCCTTGTAGCGTTGTTGTTTGGATTGCATTATGTCATGTTTGAGCTCGTTCCACCCTGCGAGGACTCCTCGTGAAAGATTTGTGCTGGATTGAGAATGACTGTTCATCAAATTTGGAGCCTCGGCTTTTAGAAGAGGGAAGGGGCCACACTCGAACTAAGATGTTGCTCAAGGGTCCTCTCTGCCAGCGAAGGCACTGTACAGTGTGGAGTGGGACAATGACTGTACTAACTGTATTCAGATCTGTCTCTGAGTTACATAAGCTCGAGCAGGGGAGAGCAGCTGAGGGGGTCGGTGCAGAAGCCACAGTACACTGGACAAATATAATAACCACAAAGGCATCAAGGAGCGCATGAAAAGGGCTACATTGAACGACGCTGCTCTCAGTAGCAGCGAGGAGAATCACGGGTTGTGGCTTTATTTTTTGCACCAGAACATACTTAGGGACGTGCAACCGCTCAGCCGACGTTGAGAAGGAATTTCGCAGGAGGAGGTTATGTATTGATGCTATTCCCAAGTTGTTTTGACAGCCAAACATTCTCATTACTTAGGCGGAAGATTACATCTACCAGTCCGAGTAGGTAATTGCCTTATCCCCTGTGTTGTGATGTATCTTTCCCTCCTGTCTCCTTGCGAAATTGACCTTTGAACATCGAGCTTATTAGAAAGGATAGCTGAGAGCAGCATATCCATCCAGAGCAGCTGTAGAAATCAAATCAGCCTGAAGGTTAACAGCCCAGAAACTGTGTTTAATGACATGGCCTTTGGCCGAGGGCGAATTTCACGTCAAATCTGTCTCATCGAGGAATTCATCCTCACCATGTGAAAATGTCTGTTCGCAGGAAACCACTACGGAAAGAAGAGAACGGGACGAGTCGAGGGGAGTACGCCATGAGCATCCGTAACAAGAAGGCCATGGGTACGAACAACACTGTGGTATAGACTGCCTCATGTCGCACAGGGAGTGACGTCACCATAGTCTCCCACCTTATACCGAATACCAATCCCTTCTCACCCAGAATGCAACAGGGTTTTACCCGAGGTTTTCTTATAGGTTAACCTTCCCCACCCCCCATTTGCTTGGCATGTTGCCCGGACTGAAGACACCATCGGGCTCAAGAGGAGCTCAAAAGATGGAAGTAACAAAAAAAAATCAAAGCAGGAAGGACGGAGAGAAAGATCCACAAACCCCCATGGTGTCGAAAGTGGCACAGCAGGCTGAACATTATGCTCTTAGTAACAGCAAGTGTTGCTGACAGGCTGGTTGGCTGCTGGCTGGAGAGGGACTGTCTGCCAGTCCGCCGCAGATCCAGACCTCACACACACACACACACACTGTTGACATCTGCAACGGAACAACAGACAATACAACAGCCCCGCGGTCCCCACGGGGGGGGCGGCCACACGGGACGGCCGATCACACGCGACAAATATCATGCATGCAGTTTTTACAGAGAATGCAACATTTTTTATATTCCAATCCTCACGCTGTCCATCTTTTGTTCTCCATTTTTGAGACAGATGCCTCGCGAGAGGCATGATGTCACTGCCGGTCCTGGCTCTGAGATGTGGATTCCTCTGACTATGCAATTTAAAGAAATCCATATTTAAGAAAAAAAAAAATGAAAAAAAAAAACGAGATGGGAGCAGCGACATCATCATGGGACATTCTGGTTATTTTACCATGCCAAAAAAAGAAAGAAAAAAAGCCAGCGAAGACTTGGGCTCAGTGTAATATATTTCCGTCATCCATGTATTTATTTGCTCTATTTATTTACTTGTCTATTGTTGAATTTATTTTTCTACTTAAAAGAGAAAAAAAAGTCTTGTTAGTTACTCACATCTTTATAACATCTGGCCGAATCCATTTTATTTCTTAATAGCTGTTTTCTAAGTGAATAATTTATAAACCATGTAATTCATTTGTGATGCTCCGATGCTTTAAGCCTGCTGTCAGTTTGTTGAGACACTGATGCAGAAAACACGCTTGCTCTGTGCAGAGTTTTTTTTTATCAGTTCTTTTGTCTCTGGGTGTTTCACATGCGTTTCACTGTTTCCCCGAGACTTCAGCTAAAACACCAGGGGTCTCCACGATGTGCTGTGTGAATGTGTGTTTCCACGCGTCGTCATGCCTGTGCTGCCTCAGTCCCTGTTTGGCAACTCAGTTCGCGCACCTCCACGAGCACCATCATCTGGTTAGACCTTGTTCCAGAGTCCTGGGGCCAGCTAGATGCCTTCACCTGTGTTTTGTCTGGATTTGACAATCTTCATTTTTCTATCTGTCAAGAAGGGCTTAGCCCATCACTATAGAAACAGGGGACATGAGCCTAGGGCTGACCTTGTGACTGGTGAGAGACGGGGGATTTAGCCAATAGCCAGAGATCAGGTTGCACGGAGGATGGCCTCAGCAGGGATGTGTGTGTGTGTGTGTGTGCGTGTGTGTGTGTGTGACTCAGTGCTGTCACAGGCATCCTCCACATCCCCGCTGGAAAAAAACACAACTGAGCTGAACTGGAGCATCACTCAACGCTGCTCTGTTTTTTTGCTTCTTTTCTCTCCCTCTCTCTGTTTTTTTTTTTTTTTACATTAAACCAAGCGTGTGTCTGTGCGTGCATGCATGAGTGCGTGCGTATGAGTGCGCGTCTGTCTGTGAGCGGGTGTGCATGCAGATGAGTGTACTACTCAGTGAGAGTGGGCTGTACTCTGTGTCAGTTAAGTATAGATATTGGCTAAACTGTGGAAAAATTTGGAGAAATAATAATAAATAATAATAATAAAAAAAACACATGCTTGCATTTAAACATGCACAGGTATTAGCTAACAGTATACCCCACCATGTACCTATATGAGAGAAACGATGGATGCATGAATGTAAATATTGATATCTAAATATCTGCCTTCTGGACTGTTAATTCATGTACAGTGTAACGGATTTAAGCAAACGTGCTACCATTTAGAATTATGTCAATGTTGTCATGTTGATGGAGCAAGCCATTAATGTATATAATTATGGCAATCAATAGTACATACACAATTTATGCATTATACCAAACCGATAAAAAGATCTGCATAAGTTGATTTCATTGCTGAGTTTTTCAGTTGTAAATAAAATTGTACATAACAACAGACCTACAATCTATTGTGTTCAAAGAGTGTGCAGACATGAAGGCACAAGGTAAGGTAAGGCCTCCCTGCGACGAAGGTGATAAAAGTGAGGGTACTATATTTAGCCCGTGCCCATCTCGCCTGCACTGTGCTGTGCTGTACCGCTCACGTCTTGGGCAGAGCTGTGCTGGCCCCGTCTCCTGGGCCCCCCCACGGAGGAGGACATGTTCTCAGTCTGTCTCACACAGTGCATCTTTAATGAACTGCGATTATCAAGCGTATTCCACTCCACGGGGCTTAATGACGCAACTTATAAGTGGCATATTGCGCCGGCTCTGGGCTCAATCAACAATAATGTCACCAAAAGTGAAGTGTTTTTTTTTTTGCTGTTGTTGTTTTTTGCAGCTAAGGCGAGAACAGAAGTAGCTGTGCGAAATTTAAAAGGCAAATAAAAGAAGGAGATAGATTCGAAACGCCTCCGGAGGCGGCTGCATTTTTACATTACATACCGTTTTAATTTGCACATTATCCATTAACTCGAGCTAATGATGTGAAACAAACAAGGGAGCCAAACCTGTACCGTGGAGACTGATGCAGAAGAGCACTGAAGAGGAATGTCAATGAATTATAATGTGAATGAGGGACCATCGAGTGCTCTGCCTTCCCTGCTTTAGATGTGCCCACTTGACGATAATGCCAATGGACACTCTTAGCAATTTAAACATTTATGCATTGTCCAGCCAGGGCGCTGTGGACTTCACTGTAATAAAAGCAATGTGACAGCACGAGGCAGGGGCGCCGTGGGTTGTCGCTGCCTCAACAAGTTTTTACGAGGCCCTCGCAGAGCAAAAAGGCCACCGATAACGCAGATTATTCGAAAAGTTGCTCCCACACTAGTTTTTCTCTGCCGCCGCCTGTGTGAGACTCCCTCTGTCAAGCTGCTCTTTAATCAAGGGACACATCGGTGCACACACCTGGTGATGCATTGTGCGGGTGCACGGGCGTGTGCGTGCGCGAGAGCTCGCGCAGCCCTTTCAAGGCTGACCTTCACAATCTCCGAGGACCCACTCACACACCCTCTCTGCCTGAGAGGCCTTTGGTCAGTGTTAATTACCCTCAGTACCTCCAGCTGCCTGCTCATCAGGTCAGCACTCCCATATGGTCCTGCAGGAGGCAGCAGGCAGTCGGGCAGGCAGGGGTGGGGAAAAGTGCTGGATACCTGTGGGACACTGATTACATAAGCTCCTGCTAATGAGAGAGGTTCTTTCCAAAAGGGCTGCGAGTTCAAACGATCACAACGGTGGCAGTGGCTGACAGATGCAACCCCGGAGCAAGGGGGACTTGATTAAACACGCGCACACGCACACACACACACCTTTGCACATGCAGTGACACATGCACATACACACCTGCATCCAGCATCACTTTAACGCACGCTCACACACACACACAGGAGCGCAGCAGGAGAGAGGCTCTTTGATGAGCCAAGACTAGAGGTTGATGAGAAGGGGCACTGCAGCCTGATTCAGCTAGCTTGAGGTCACGGGGGAGTGCATGCGTGTGTGTGTCTGTGTGCGTGTCTGTGTGTGTTCATTAGTCACATTGTGTGATATCATTACACTAGTGCCTCATTTGGCAGACACCTCTCAACACGGGTCCTTTTAGACATGCAGTGACTAAAAAAGTCATATTTAAAAAAAAATAAATATGCAAATCAAATTTGGTGTATTTTTGTCCAATAAACTAATTTCCCCTTGCAGAATACATTTATATCATCAGATCTAATTCAGCTTAAGGCTTGATAATGAAATCCTTGCAGCAGTGAAGATCAAAACAAAGATTAATGTGCTGTTCAGCTTTCTAGTCCTGCTGTCATGTCATCTGTTATTCCCAGACAAGAGCTTCGTGGTAATACAGTTAGACCTCACAACAATGCTTAATCACAACAAACCACATTAGGCCAAAGGTAATTGTGTTTGCTTGGTATATGCGTGGGCCAATCTGTTTCGCTGTTGCCAATGAAGAGAAGGATGGAGTAGGAGGGGGGTGGCTTTCCACTTTGGGGCGGGGAGGCTCAACCAAAATAGTCTTGTTTACCTCCAATGTCTGGCTCCACGTTATCGAGTTACAAAGCTGCTACCGCAACTCAGATTGGCCTCTGATCGATCTGAGCACTGATGGCAAAAGGCAGCATGACTGACAGCCTGACAAGGATCTCGGACTGGAGCTGGGTAATGCATGTCATGTCATTTTCCCGAAGACACCCGAGGTTCGGTTTCTCGTCCAGAGGAGCCGGCTACAGATCGTATCGCTCTGCCATCTGCATTATGGTAAACTGGACATTTTGCACAACAGTGGGGATTTCAAAGGGCAGTAAATGTCACATTTGAATTTTGTTAAAGGACAGCTATTCATGTGAAATGACAAAAGGGTCTCGGTGTTTAGAAAAACTTGTACTTTTTATTATCCAGCTTGCAACCAAGCAACTTAAAAAGAGATAGGTTATGAATGTCACAGAGTGAACATGTCTAAGATTCAACAAGCATCTTTGGACCCTCACTGTTACTAACATGGCTCTATAGAAATCCCGTCATCTTCTGACTACTCAAATCTGTTGAAGCAGTTGCACCTGACACAGTTATCAAGCCTACCAAACCAGTCCCAGGGCTAGAACGTAGCATAGATTCACTGTACATATACAGGTATTATACTAAAGGTGCTGAAAATGATTCGGTTCAAATGAACCCTGCACAGCATCAGTTTATGTGAGAGTCCTTTTTTTTTTTTTTTGGTCACACGGTTCAGCCAGAACATGCAGGTCTAACGACCCAGACGATCCAGAGGTGACCACAGACCAGGTCACATGGGGTAGAACTGTGAGGCAGCCTCGGACGACTGGATCTCCACCTGAGCCATCTTGAACTGGGTGCACTGCAGCCATTTGCGCAGGGCGAACGGAGGGGCTCCCGACGTCTGGCCCTGCAGACACTGATGATTCACCCTGTTCTGGATGGCCTGGAGACGCAACTGCAACCCCGCAGACAGGTGCTGACGAAAGGAAGGAGAAGAGAGGACGACAACTTTTCAGTTTGATGTCATCTCAAGAGACATGTGGGTACAGGTGAATTATTAATCTGTATGAATAATGACAGGATTTTTGGATTTTTGAAAGCCTTTTAGGAAAACCTTACCTTAAGGTTTGACTGAATCATGGGTAGCCACATAGGAATTAGCTAAAAGAAATGATAAGGAAAGATTTTAGTTGTATCCTGCATGTTAATGTGGCCCTGCAGTGTCCATGCAGAGAAAAACTAGGGTTAGAGCAAACCTTGACAAAGATGGTTGAGTTGCATTCTTGCAGGGCTTCCATCAAACTAATGACATGAAGACACACCATCTCAACCATCTACAGAGGAAAAAATATAAATGAAACCCGTGAATATATTAACAGACTCGTATAAATGAATTGGCTCAATCTCAACTAAATCCCTGCTTGCAAGGGATAAGACAAAACACCTACCACTTTATTGTGGGCCATAAGCTGCAGGATGCTCGGTGTAACCCGACTCCAGAACTCCAGGCCCGTGAGGATGGCGCTGGAGGAGAACTCTGTCTGGTTCTGGTTCTGCAGGGACGGAGCAGCGGCGGCCTGCTCGCAGTAGATGGTCCACAACTGGGCGAACATGAAAGCATGGAACAGGGAGCACATGTGCAGCACCGACGTCTGGGGACAAAGATCAAGACCGATAACTGAGAAGGCCCCTCTGGCGGTTCCAGATCAAATAAACGAAACCTGTGTCAAACCATTTGAAAGGACTCGCGCCTGCCAGACCTTTGACTGCTCCGGGAACCCAATGAGGATGACTATGAGATGATCTGCGATGTGGGAGCCGGCGTCTAGAGGGATGGGCATGCAGGAGGTGGAGCCCTGGTGCAGAGCACAGTGCGTCAGGGAGCCCAAAAGAAGCCAGGACAGCTGACGTATGTGGGACACACACTCAATGAATTCTTTTGGCCTGCAGAGGGGAAAAAAAGTTGAAATTAAGTTTGGCAAATCCACTCATAATACACTCTCTTCAGCTAATATCTTCATATTCAAGTTTAAGATTTGCTAATCTTGCTCACATTTGAAGGGTTGAATGAAAAAAGATAATTTTTTGACAGATTTTATAAGAATTATATTTTTGTTGTTGGAGATGGTTATAGACAGGTCTATTCAGAGAAGTGGGGGACATTCACTGGGAAAGAAGATGTAGCTATTTTTAAGTATCCATTCAATCCTGCTATGCCACAAATCATAGCATCATCAGATATCGCATAACTTAAAGTAAAAAAAAAAAAAAGAATCCATAAAACTACTGGGGATTTAAAGCAAATCTGTAAGACAGGTGATTCATAACATCATCCTAGTTCTTACCCTTGTTGCATGGTCGATGGCGGATGATAAAGCCAGGGAAGGTAACGGACCACGGCTTTGTTATCACGGTGGTTGCCCTTGGTGATCTCCATGGCTGCGACTTGTGCCAGGCCCACTTTCAGGTTACCCCCGAAAGTGTCTTCATGCAGCGGCTGACAGCAAGCCTTCATATGGCTCTGAATGACAGATTTAGTTAGGGGAAAAAAAAACAGTGCACCACAACAGGCAAAATACAATTTGCGCTTGCATTCACAAGACGACTTACTTTCAGTTTGGTTAGCGTGTGCATATCTGCTATAAAGTCCAAGAGCTCGCTTATGTACTGCCTCATGCATTCCATCGCCGCTGTTGTGCACTGTGGAAAAACAGAAACGGTCTATCCTTTAGGAGCCATCACAGTGGGGTCTATCTTTATTTCCTGCTGTTTTATGGGTCTGATTTTAATAAGATTGTAACACACTGCGATTTAAGACTCACCCCCGGCAGCGTTGCGATCATGTGCTTTTGGATGATGGTGGATTCTGCTAGCCGCGTGCCAATATCTGTGCAAACAAACTGGCAAAACCCACCGTACGTTACAGAAGGCTAAATCGTGCTTGCACAATGCGCTTGTATGAAAGAGATTTTTTTTTACCTGGACCAGCAGTAACAAGTTTGTGTCGGGCAGAGGAGACTTGAACTTGAGAGCCTGCAGAAGCTCCAACACCACAATGCGGGACATGTAGAATTTATCTCTCTCCTGGATGCAAGGAGATGGAGAGTGGAGTAAATGTACTGATGCAGCAAGGCTGCCTTTTTCTATTATCACTCTCCCTTACTCATGCTGTGAGAGGAGCATAAACTCTGTGGCTTGAATAGACGGGGAAGGACAGGCAGGGAGAGGGGAGGGAGGGAGGGAGGGGAGCAAGGGAGAATAGTGGAGCCGAGGAGTAGATTTAGGCCAGTCCAGATCTCTCCTCCCCGAGTCCCAGGCAGCTCAGATGAGGCTGTCAGGCTGCCTTCTCCCTCCCAGAGGACAGGCTGCTCTCTTTGTTCATCCCTTCCACACAAAGCACAGCTGCCTGTTTACAAACCACACTGTCATCTTCTGGCATCCACTTTCCCTCCCTCTTTTTCTTTGCAGTCATGTTTGCTTATGTTCGGAGCGAGCACATGCTCTCCGGCTCATGCAGAATGTAGAGCCGCTTCTGACATTTCTCGCTGCGCGGCTCGTTAATGCGCATACCTGTACAGGGAGCTCTCATAATTAAAAGTTAATGGAGCATGTCCTTTTGGTAAATAGCAAATCAAGGGGCCGTGCTTAAGCTAGATTACCCAGCCGCGCGCCCTATAGTGCAGTGCAGCTGTGACAAATGGTGCATGGTGTGGCGAACTTTAGCGGGTACAGAGAGCCTGACTTCGTGTCCTTTAGAAAAGTGACCTCCAAAGCTGAACTGAACCGGCTGAAAAACCTTCCCCGCACTTCCCAGAAAACTCTCCCCGCCATAAAAACAGTTGCGCAGGAAAGGATCCAAAAGCAATTCCTCATAGCAACTCGGTTTTGAAATGCGGATATTATAAGGTGAGGAATTAAAGCGGGTGTAGAAAATCAATACTGCAGGAGACATAAAGCATACAGCGCTGACAGTGGTGGGGGACCGAGGATCCATCTGGCCAAATAGTGCAGACAGCCCTGGCTCCATCTCTGTCTGAGACAGCCACTGAGTAACGCACCATGCATCCTCAGCCCTAGCACACCAACTAATCATGTTAATCAATACTGGCTGGTTGCCTACTTAATCATCCGTGACACAGGGCCACATTTCTGGCCGCCTGGAGAATCGAGGGAAGTAGGTGCAGCAAAAAAAGAGTGATGAGCAAGAGGCCAGAAAACTGGACTCAACATATTTAACGCTGCCGATTAGTTTAAAAGGTTTAACCCTTTCGAGGCTGATTGAATGCGGCAAGCTCAGTGGGTTTCATGCAAAAATTTAAGAGCGTGCAAGAGTACCTTGTTGAAAGCTTTGTAACACAGTCCGCATAGCTCCACGAGGTAGGAGAGACTGAACATGCCATACTGGATGACAAAGCTCAGCAGCTTGGAGAATGGCTCCAGGAGACTCTGCAGAGCGGCGGAAGAAAAAGGTCAGAAATTAAAAGCGAGAATTTGGACGAAGCGGTTTCGTGAAAAGACCTGCTTTGAACTTACCCGGGTTGCATTTGTGGTGGGGATTTTCAGCAGGCAAATGATAATCCTTAAACTGGAGTCCATGGGACACTAATGAGACAATATAAAAACAAGTTGAGCTATGCGGTTTAAAGTTCGGAGGGTTAAAATGATTGCACGGCGCATGTAGCCGTGCCCGTGGATTTGATGCTGTGAATCTGTCTGCAGTGATAAACTGATTAGCATACCCACTAATGTGACCTCCAAGGTTAAAAGCAATTTTAAGACTCTTTTCTATCGTACCCGACAAGGGCACTGATAGACGCTTTCCCCTTGAGCCGTAATCGCATTAAACCATATCAGACCATGACTAAGTGAGCGGAAGAGTTGATATCTACCTTCAGAGGAAGCACAGAGGGCAGTTTTGTGAGGAAGGTCTGAAACTGGTTACAGATGGTTGTCCACAGGTTGCTAGGGGAGTCCATGGGGAGAGCCTCCATGAAGGTGGCAATGTTTTCCAGGCAGTGCAGCATTGTGCCCCCTGCTGGCAGACTCTTCTTGTTGTTCAAGCCCTGGGGGGTGGGGGTGGGGAGGGGGGCAGAGGCGTAAACCATAACAGGGTTATATAATGAAATTCTATAAGCGAAGATATTTCCATTTAACTGATCATTCAGTCCTGATCAATCACAATGCTCATGGCGAGGGCACTGGATGTAGGACAGCCGAGTGGAGATGACCACTTGGGTGAGCTCATGCATGGGCGGCTTCATATATGTGTCATCTATTCAGCTAAATAACAGCGAAAGGGCCCAGTGGTGCAGAGTAAGGCAGGTTTCTTGCAATGCCCACATGATTTGTTGTTTCAGATGGGCTTATGCTGAACATGTAGCTGGACGAGCAAGAAGCTTTTGCTTTGACAAGAGCTCCTCCTGCTGGTGACGAGGCTCAACACAGTCACACGAAGGAAAAAAAAAAAACCCACCTCGAGCAGCATGTTGAGGGCAGCAACAGAGCTCAGTTCGTTGAAATCTATCAGCGACGATGCAAGCGTTCGCAGGAAACTTCCATCTGTTAATTAGAAAAGAAATTAGAATTTAATAGACAAACAAAGAACAAAGAAATAAAATATGAATTTACAATAGGTAACTCATAATAACAATGCTACAAGTCTCTGTGGAAATACTGCATGTCACATATATAAATATAAACATAGATACATATATGCAGAGAGATTTTTCAGTTATTCGTCAGCGGCATGATCAGACCTTTGACGTTGCTCTGGAAGAGTTGGGGCAAGATGCCATTAGGGGCCAGCTGGTGAAACATACAGCGCAGGAACTGCTTGGCCACACCTGCCACATTCCCTGGGATCATCATGCTGCACAACATCACAGGGAGAATGTGTGAGTCGTACGGGCGGCCACACTTCACATCTATTATTAAACTCGTCCGTAAGCACAGCGAATATCTGAACACGCTTCCCTTTAATGTCTCATACCTCTCAGCTTGTCCGGAAAAATTGCCACTAGATGCCAACCTGAAAGAAGCAGCGGATTAGTCTTTGGGAATGAATTATGCATGAGTTCTAAGAGTGAGTTACGAAACTTCGCTCAACGGGGGAAGTGCTGCGTGGACGGAGATTGCAGGTGCGGTGAGCGTGGAGCCTCCGTACCTGCCCACAGACTGCATGATGTCGAGGAGCATGGGAGCAGCCAAATCAGGGCTGAGGTGGATGAACATGGAGAGGACCACCACTGCGAGGCCCAGGGTCTCCTCGTCGTATTCCTCCAGCACAGCGGCACAGTCCCGACACCTGGGAACACGTATGGAAATACGCCGTGCGGATCAGGCATTGGAGAGGTTTATTTTTAGACATTTGTAACCACTGGCGACTTTACTCACCGATCAGACATGGTGGTGGGCTGCTCATCAATGAACTCCTCGGGCGCCGGGACAAACATGCTGACTGTACTTGGTGCTGAGAGAAGACTGGTCTTTGTTGGACCTGTCAATGAAGGCGATCGGTCATAAAAATCACCATCCAATACGGTTTTGTTGCTTAGACCTGAAACAAATCTGTTCATTTTAGTTATGAAATAATGATTCAGAGGAAGAGATGTTCAGACAAGAGAAACTAAATAATCAGATGGTAGATTATAAGATGAGTCCATGCATCCTTAAAGTTTGAAATTATAATAGTGGATATTTGAAATCATTATTGACTATGTTTCTATCTATTTAAATATCCTGTATTTTATTATTATTATTGTCTCATGCTTGTGTTTGATGTCAGGTAGTGAGCACTTTAATTCCTTTTCTTCTCTTCGTATTACGCAGCTTTTTTGCAAATATTAACATGTCTGAAAAGTTACATATGCAATGAAAATGGCGCATCAGATCTTTTTATTCTTTTATTGACCTATCTACATCATCATGTAATACATTTGCATAATGTCCACTAAGTGGCCAGTGTGGTCCCACACACACTCTAAGTGGTTGATCATTAACACCATACCAGATCAGCTGACCAGTCAGATGAAAGTGGGCTTTGAGGGGGGAGGGCCTTAAAGAGACAAGAGCTAAAATGTGTGAAAGGAAGCGGCAATCTTTAGTATCAAAAAAAAAAAAAAAAGTGATTTTTTAACATTAGAGCAGGTAAACCTATTGTAGACCCGAAAACTAAAATTATGGACCTGTCAATGAGGAATATTTGGACTCTTTGATGCAGAGGTCTTCAATGTTTTTCAGGCCAAGGACCCCCAAACTGATGGAGAGATTAAGTAGGTACCCCCTAACTACTATATGTGTTCTATATTAAACTTGGCCTAGTGCTATTTATAATAACACATTATTGCATCATTTTGCATTCAATATTAAGATATTTAAGTACTTTTATTTCAAACATGTGCAACAGTAAGGTGGCCATGCAACTGTCGTAAACATAAACATACCGATATATATCATGCACTGCTCATATTGCCATGGGGACTGAATAGGCTCTCGGCCAATTGCAGGGAACCTGACAGAGCGAGTGTGTAATATGCAGCCTCGTGATTGGCTCAGCAGCGATGGGGGCGGGGCCTATGGTCCATAGGAGGCTTTGATTGACAGGTCTTGGCTAGTGTGGCGCTTTGTGTAAAACAGTGCGCTGTTGAGACAGCTCCTGTATTGCTAAATGAATGAAGTGCCGACTGAAAGATGACGTTTTCTGCCTCCATTTAGCCCTTTATTAAAATATGCTGGATTCATGTTAATGTGTATTTAAAGAAATGTGAATTTGAGGGCGAAAAAAAAACCTGTCTTATTAAGAGTTGCCAAAAGAACCCACCACCCAAAACTAAACAGCAAGTAGCAATGTGCACTTATTTTTCTGTTTTGTAAAAGTATAGTTCATTAAATGCAAACACTTTCACAATTCTATGAAGGGACCGACCTGTCTCCCAGGTGCAGATGTTGTGGGGCGCGCTGGACTGATGCTCCAGCTGTCTCTTCATGAGCTGACTCATGGTTAGAGCTCCCAGAGATCCTCGTTTCACCTGACGGTACTGAGCTAGAGGTCGGACACACAAAGCAACACCGCAGTTTAACAGTCGGTTCAGTCGTTTCAGCTTTACCAACAGTAGACGCGTGTATGGTCACATGGGAGTGAAGAAGACACATGAAAAGAGATGATCAGTGTCATTTGTATTATATCAAAAGGACAGACTTCAAACATTTTATTCCTGTAAGGAACTGAATATTTTTAACAGTAGTTTAGGCTCAAGCTTACTATAAATAAATTCATAAAACCTTGATGTTATTTCGTATTCTTAGAAAGTAATTTCCAGGATAAGATGATACTATGTGACGTTAATTTCCAGCTCCGACATACAGTTCAAAAAGTTGCATTTACAAAAAGAGAAATATGAAAACTACAGGCAATATATTAAACCTCGAACTAATACACCAGTCTAGATCAAATCAAGGTCTTCCTTTCGACAACCACAAGCTCGTAGAGAGATTTTGTAGTGAAGTGTTTGGATCCTACTTGATACTGAAGAGCGATGGCTTGTTTCAGGCATAGCAGCTTCAAGAGTTGGGGCTGAGGCAGATTCTCGAGGCTTTTCCAAGGTAGACATAACTTTGTGATCTGCAAGGCAATACGGATGAATGATGGGACTGGCATCAAAAATAGATGCCCCTCCTGTGCCAATAGTTATTCCCATGTAATCCGCAAAAAAAAAAAAAAAAAAAACGTACTGCACAGATTTCGTTGCGGGGAGTTTAGTTCTTTGTTAAATAACCTCACTCTCGATGATCCAGATCATAAAATCTTGTATAAAAGAGACAGTAAAATAATACAGTTCTGCCTTGCCCATCTGCCCTTAAAGGAGTTTAAAATATTAACCTTTTCATCTCTGACACACCAATCGCTGAAATGTTTGTTTCACAATGAGAAAAGTGAACACATACATAGAAAACACAGAAAACATAGGACAATACGAGGCCTGAGTGGTTAGTGGGGTTAAGACCTGACACGGTTGTGTATGATCAGTGGTGCCCGCTGATAATGATGTGGTAATGTTGCTCCGATGGTAAAATAACTTCATTCATACATTAAATAGACGGTATATTCCATACACAAAGATGCAATAGATCGTCTTTCACGTAAAAAAAAAGTTAGTTTTTGCTCAAAATATATGAACATTAGGTGCAGAGACACAAAATAAAACGGAAAACTGCTTCAAAATCTGTTTTTGTTTGAACTGAATGCAGCATCGCTCTAGGAGAATTGATGCTGGCACAGCACAATGATTTGTGACTGCTTATCAGGTGGTTTTTGTGACCTAAATACACATAATCAGTAGTAAATGGGCTATGGTTTCTTAGTTTAGTTAACATTAACTTCCAGTGCAGGGTGTTGACGTGTCCTCCTTCCTTACCGGTCTCTGCGGTCTGCTCACCGCCCAGCTTGTCGAACGTGTTGAATGAGATGTCCAGGTATTCCCTCTGAATGGCGCTGACCGCTATCTTCCTCTGCTTGCGCTGCCTGGGCACGATCTGTATTTTAAACTCGGTCTCGTCGTCTGCGTTGTCAGGCTTGGGGTCGCTGTCCACATCATCGGCCATGTCGTCGTCGTCTTCGTCGTCTCCGTACTCTTCCTCGTCGTTGCTGATGCTCTTGCTTTTCTCCGGTGAGGACAGAGGCTCTGCTCGGTCTTCTGGGATGTCCAGGAAGATTGTCCTGCCGGAGGGACTCGTGCCGGGTCCCGTCCTCACGTCCTCGGCGGTTGCGAACGTGTCGTCCAGCGAGGTGTCGGGGACGTGCGGGGTCTTCCTCAGCAGGTCTCTCTTCTGCTTCAGGGTCATGGGGCTCTCATGGCAGATGTTCTCCTGTCGGTCAGGAAGATCTAGAGAGATGCTGTGAGTCACGCGCTCGGGCCTCTTCTCCGTAAGTGCTTTCTCGGAGCTCACCAATCCCACCAGGTGGTCCGGGGTCTTCTTGTCACTGGAACAGTCCTCCACGCTCACCTGGACAACAGGAGACAGTCGCAAAGTGTTGCTGCTTGCAGGGGAGGCAGAGACCTTTGGGCTGCTGTTCAGCTTGGAGCCTATGATGGTGTTAAGATCGAACTCCTCATCGCTCTCCACAATCCTCAGAGGAGGTAACGTTTCGAAAACCAAAGAGTCGCTGTCGGACATGGAAAGCAGCGAGTGCTTTTCAGGAATTGAGGTGCAGTCGGATGAAAGGTCAATGAGGTCCTGATCTTCTTTCCCCTGTACTGATCCCAACAAAGAGCTCTGATCCAGTTTGTCCTCAAAGGTCTCCATGCAGCTGAGGCGAACCTCTGGGATGACAGGTTTGGAGATGTCGGACTGGCCACCTCGAGAACCGCGTCGGTCCACTGGGTTCATCCCCTCCACTCGGACTGAAGAGTCATCAGAGGATCCTTTACCGTGGTGTCTGCTGTGAGATGTTCCCGAGGACGGAGGCAGCACCACGGGGAGAGGCTGCATGTCGCAGCGATCGATGCAGGACTTGCGCCGATGTTCGTCCAGGCTAAAGAGGATGGAGTCCGTGTTGGAAATGTCCAGAGACTTTTGCTTGTGCATGGCCTGTAGCCGCTTCTTCCTGGTGCTCTCCTCCCTCACACAGTGCAGGATGCTGTCCTGAAGAGCGCTGGCTTCGCGGTACTCCGACAGCTCAATTTCACCTGACAGAAGAAAGAGGGAAAAACTTTATTGCGTTGAAAGCAGCGAGCATCCTGCAATCACACAAATATTCAGCTGGAGACGATCCCATCAATGTGCTGTAATACTACACTTGACAGTGAAAGCCTCTGCTTCTTACTCTTCTTGGCATTCAGCTCCACCGGCTGGTACTTCACAGACTTGCTCCCGCCGATCCTCTTCAGGCGGGCAAAGAAGGTCTGTGACTCCTTGTTAGCAGCACCAGTTGGCGTGTCATGGACGTCTGATTCATCAAATACACTGTCCTCTTCTAATGGGAGGGGAAAGTATGGAAAATCAGCAATGCATTCATGCTACATACAGGCCAGACTAAAGTCTAGAGTCACGCCCATCTTATTAATATTATCTGTGAGACATATTAATGAGACAGCGATTCGCTCTCTTCCGAATGCTCTCCTAATTTTATGCATAAATTATAGCTCCTCTCATTTACTGCAATTTATTCTCTTCTCACCCCAATGTGCATTCAATCAACAAGATTTTTTCATTTGTCACACCCTCTAGATGAAACTGTAACCAACACGGAAGTTTGAAGTAAACATAAATAACTTCTGGTGTTTTGTCTCCACCTTTTTCCTTCTCGCTGTAGCGGCTCATGTTGGAGTTGTCGCTGTAGAGTGGACCTGCTGTAGCGTGGGGGCGACAGCTGTGATACTGAGCATTCAGCGTGTTGATGGTGATGTGGATCAGATGTAGGACGACTTTACTTCCGTCCATGTCTCTGTAAGGGTACTACGGAGCATAAAAACACAAACGCTTAGCGGATGCTGATACAAAGAAGGCCGAGTGAGCCACCCAGTAAGATCCAGTAACACAGAAGTACCTTATAGAGGATGACTAGCAGAGCTTTGAGCCACATCTGTCGGATATGTGGCTTCAGAGCCCACAGGGAGCAGCGGGGCGGCTGCTGAAAATAGTGTCTCAATTGGGGACATGTGCAGTACTTCAAGACCTGGACCACCAGGGGGAGCAGCTGCTTCCCCAAACCAATATTGTAATCCATCACCTGGAGATAAGAAAACAACTACATGTGGACATACCCTACCATTTACACCCAAAATATGAAAACAGATGTGTGTCAATTACCTGAGCAATGCCAGCGATGAAGGCATTGAAGCAGGTGGAGGTGCGCATCTTCTGAGGCGCGATCATGAAGCAGCCCTCCTGCTGGTCATATCCCAGCAACACGTACAGGTGACGCTTCACCGTGTTGAAAGCCTTGGCGCTGCCAATGTCAGCCTCAGCGCTGCTCTGGTCCTTGGCCATGAATTTCATGAGCACCATGATTAGCTGGTGGACCGTCTGGTGATCGATGCCAGAGTCCTCAGGGAGCAGGTCCCTGATGACGGTGTCGTCCTCGGGAGAAGGGGTCTGGCCTGCAAGAGGGGCTGAAGCGTCAGGGTTAAAGTGCGGGAGGAAACGTGCTGCAGACAGGGGAGAAGATTGGGGGGAGAAGAGGGGAGGGAGAGGGTGCAGAAGCGAGAGGGTTGACAACACAAAGGTGGAGCGGTGTCAACACATCATGTCCACTTCTCTGTCAAGAGGCGTGGAGACATCATAATGCAGAACAATGCGCTCGTGGAATATGGAGTAAAAACACAAAAACACAAAAATGACCTCCTAGCTGTGTTCAGCCTGAAGGGAGGATAATAAGTAACTGGTACCATAGAGCGAACATTGTTTTTTCATTTTTTAAATTTCTTATTGTTGGTTTTACTCAAAGTCAAACTCTATTTATTGATTATGAATGTTTCAGATCTGGTTTGTTATTTACCTGGCAGGACTTTCTCTATCATATCTCCCAGTGTCGGGGCAGAGTGCTCTTGCCTCGTAAGCCTTAGAGCTAAAAACCACATATGAAGAACACATTTTAGGAGAGTGTACAGGGGGAGGCGGCAGTGGGCACATGTCTGAGCTTCGTGATCGTCCAACGCATGTGCACACAAACACGCAATAGACAAACAATTCACAGAAAGACCCACAACAAGACTTCAAAAATAGTGCAACATCCGAGTGTTGACGAGATTTAGGGCATTTGGACGGGCTTCAAATGTCCAAAACCCCACCACATTTGAAGCCAACACAAGAAACATGTCCCAGAAACTCAGACCGCCTCCTGTGCAGAGCCAAAGACAAGATGAAAGACAACACAGGGAGTTTCGGCTTCTTTAAACACAGTAGTAGTTAGACATTAGAGCGGCAAACAACGCTAGGATAAAAGCTAATGAGGAGAAAGACGTTAGGAAAATGGAAACAGACTTTGGTCAAATAGTATTGCTTTTTTCACACAAGGAACTATAAGTGGACAAAAAAAAAACTGAAACTTATTTTTTTCTGTTATTGTATATCACACATATCAAGCACCTAAACAAATCTAAAAAAAAAAAAGTCTTAGCAAACAGTATTTGACCGCAGACTGAATGAAAGTTCCAGGTTGACAGACGGAAAGTGATATATTGGATAATCACTGCTACTCACGGAGTCGGTTGCTCAGTGACTCGGGGAGTGAAAACGTTCGTTTAGACTCTCCCTTCACACTGTCACGGAGGGAGCGCACGCTCTTCTGACGATTCCTGGCAAAGCGGGCCCGTCGTATCTTCCACATCGCTGCATCGCTGAGGTTGGCCACGTTGGTCCGCACAGCTGTTATGGCTGTGAAAAGGAAAAAACGATCGCACAGTCAGGCTGCAATGCTTCTCTTGTCGGCGGCATGAAAATCTGAATGTGGACAAAGCGGCTGTACGCACTGGTGGGGAAAGGAAACTCCTTGTTGCAGTCCAGGTGCAGCTGAGCCTCCAGGGATAACGTTTCAAAGCGGTTGACAAAAAACTCCCAGCTCAGAGCGGGGATGTCTTTCTTTAGGAAGTGCAGAAGCAGGAGTTTGCTGAGAATGATGGGACGATCCCTCACCACAGTGTCGAATTGGAAATCAAGACACAGGCACAGGCCCTGAGTAACGCACACACATAAATATACAACAGGATGTGAATTTCTGCAGTATTTCTCCAATTCATGAAAGAGGCACAGACAGAAGCTCCTATTTTAAAAAGCATGAAATGAATCTAAATATATGTATGTTCTCTACTCGGGCAATTTCCAAAGCTGACTTTTTGGCGCCAGAAGGCCCACAACATTGACAGGAACAAATAACATTGACCATCTTGTGACAATTCAGTGCTCTGCTGGGAAACTTTTGGGCCTGTAATTCATGTGGATGGTACTTAAACATGTACCACCCACCTAGACCAGACCAGGCATCTCCACCCCATAGCAGTGACACGCAATCTACCTGCCAGTCACTCCCTCATCATCAGTCAACTCAGTCCTGTTCCCCAGTTGTAACCAGCCCTGCATTTAAGCTCCAGCTTCTCATTCACTCTTTGTCTCCCATGCAAGACTCTAAAGCATTTTTCTATGGACTGATCACATGTTGCCAACCTTGCCTGTTTTGGACCTGCCTGCCTCTCTCTGCCTTGGTTACACCTGGTTCTGGACCTCCTGCCTGCCTGACGATGCTTCCCATCTGCCCCCCATTGGTGATATTGACTCTCTGGGCTCTGTTACTTCAAAATTTTGCCCTCTGCTCACCTTAAGCACCTCAGACTGTTGCAAGTCCTCGGCTCAACCCCACTCCTGCTAAAGACTCAAAGTTTATCAGTCATTCATGCTGTTTTGTACTGCATTTGGGATCTATATACTCCACGTGTTTCATCTATGGGATGCACTTGAACAAGCCTGATCCACATAGACCCCTCCCCTCATAGGACCCAAAGCCCCCCCTCACTCACAACATTCTGTTTCCAGACACCACAGGACACCCTGAGAAGGCCCATGCCCATTCTCTGATGAGACAAGAGTGTTTTAGAAGCACAAGGGAGACAGGCAGATGGTCATAATGTTATGTCTGATCAGTGTAAGTTTAATTGATTAAGCTCTTTCAGACCACGAGTGGAGTTTCTGCACCCAAATTTCTTATATACAACCGATTAAATGTTCCTCTGGGCTGTATGATTGTGTGTCCAGGTCACCTGCAGTGCCGGCCGCTTGATGGTGTCCAGCAGCAGTCTGGCCCTGGTGGCCACAGCTGGGTTCACGTCCTCCACCGAGGCCAGGAAGCAGCAGAAGGCGTGGGCCAAGGCGTACTTCAGCAAGTGGTTCTTTGTCACTGCGCCGATGTCCAAGAAGCGACACAGCACCGCCACCTTCTCGACTGGGAGGATCATAAAGGGTCAGACTTAATCATTGGCAACACAGTGCAAACAAGAGCGACCTGAGCTGCCAGATGTCCTGGTATAATTATCCTGATTTAATAAAGGGAACCAGCTACAAGGTAATGGCTTGAAATAATGTAAGTTCATGTGTTGGCTACAATCTATGTCAGTACATTTGTCTTTGCATTGACAATACGTACTTAACGTTCAACAACAAGGAACAGAACATCCAGAAAAGTATTATTAAACTGATTCTTGTGATGAAACAGTTGTGTTTATGCATTAACTGACCCACACACACACATTACCACTGTGGTGCCCCTCATCCTCTCTGCCAGTGGCATGATATAAATGGTCTCTAAAGAGGAAATCCATTCAGTAATTGGTGGCTTTATTTATCATGACACAGATTAAAGATCTAAAAATAGATGCTTAATTCTGAAATCCATAAACTGCCACCCACTCAGGGCAGATGAGCAGTGTCTAGTGTTGGCCACTAGGTGGCAGAGAGTGTGTAGTCAGAGCTAGATTGGCTGTTTACTTTTAAGGCTAAATTACATATTTTTGCCTGATTTAAGGGCACATTGAGTAACACAGTGCGTGTTATGTGTAGAGTTGAAGCTATCAGGTATAATGAGAATCTATGCCCTCATGGACATAACACAGAAGGGTTCATTTATAACATTTAAGGATTCCTGAGGGGGTTTTAGTAAAATGGGATCATAAAAAATTCAAGAAAATATTGAACGTGTGTCTGCTGCTTCGCTGCTTTACTGTTCTCCTACATCTGTGCATTGAGTCAGAGGGTCTGTCCTCTGTCTCAAGGTCACACTGCTCCTCTCTGCCAATCACAATGCCGGGTGAACCGTATTAATCCCACAATTCCTCTTTACCGACTGTTTGAGCCACACGGTAACCATGGCAACACAAGGGGGAAAATGCGGGCAAGCAGTGGCTCGGGAAGCACATAAGTAGAACGCTTCCTATAGCGGTTCGTTCATTCACTAACGCCGCCTCATCGATACTGTTAATTATAAAATGAAAAAAGGTAAAAAAATAAATAAAATTAGCGTAATGTGTTGCTATCGGACGCACATCATTTTACTCACTCACCGGCTTCAAATCGTATTTTCCAGTCTTTGCTGTTGAAGTTCGTGTTGATGAGGTTCCAGAAGATGTCTGCGCCCTGAGACAGAGAGAGGGCGTGGAGGAGCTGTGGCACAGCCAGGGAAGCCAGCTGGCAGAACTCCGACTTCAGCATCGACCACAGGCTGAAACACCAGAACAGACGCAAATAGTCGTCAAGGAATTTGTCATGAAATATTTCAATGACTGTGTTTCTTTCTCCTTTGTCTTTTTTTATGAGGGAGGGGGAGTGCGCACACCTGGGGATGAGCATTTTCTCCTGGATGTAAGTCAGGAACTGGGGGTGATCCTTACGGGCGAGGTACAAACACTCTCCATGGAGGCACAGGATCCTCAGACAGTTCAGCATGTTGAACAAGATGTCGGGCTCCTCAAACTTGGACATTTCCTAGCAACGCAGAAAATGAAAATAAATCTTTCAGGGGTATTTGGGCCTCAGCTTTAATGTACAGCTATTCAGAACAAGTACCTGCAGAATGGTGTATATAAGCTTCAAAGACACGGGGAGCTGCTGGTAGGAGAACTTCTTATCAGAGTTGTTCTTCATGGCTGGAAGGAACAAAAACATAAGAAACAATCCTCACAACGGCAACAACAGCTACCTACCAGCACAACAATATCTCGCTCGTTAAAAAACAACAACTTTCCATTTCAAAGAAGTTCATGTAGCCGACTATTTCTAGGATAAATACACCTCTAGGTGTCCTGGCAGCACAGACAAGATACTGCACAGTTGTGAGAATAGTATTTCCAAAATAATGAATAAATCCAACAAGTATATATCCCAACAAGTCCATCTTTAGCTTTCCAGGAGGGAAAATTGTGAGTAAAAATTTTACGTAAACATCAACAAGTGCAGAACGGATACGCACATGCATCATCAGGGGAGTGGTTGCTGGGGTTGTCTGTGTTTGTGCCACTTGGGTTGTCTCCTTCCTCGCTTCCATTCTCCGTCCCCAGCGAGAAATCTGACAGAGGTGAGATCAGCGTTTCCTCCAAACTGTCTGTGGGCTCCTGCAGAAGAAGGTGAACACAGTCAAAATGTTGCCATCCCGAGCAGGATTCTTCAATGTTTTTCAGACTAAGGACGCCCAAACTGCTGGAGAAATTAAGTAGGGAAACCTGTTGAAGACCTATGTTTAAGAAACAGGCATGTTTTATGTTTTGAGTTAACTTAACCTGACACACAGCTGTGTTTTTGCAGTGTAGTGGGACCAGACGGCATTCATTTCAAAGCCGTACCTGCTTCGTGCACGGGGTTCATTTATGTACAGTGCATTTAAAGTGCCTTCTGCGTGTCTCACCACCAGGCGTATCTCCTCCCGGGGGGTCAGCCTCTCCAGGAGCTCACAGCCCAGCTGGTAGCACAGGATGCTGGATTGGCACAGGCTGCACTCTAGGGCCTTCTCATCCTTCTGGCAGGTGTGTGAACCCCCCCACGGGGCCTGGAAGACGTTGTTGACGATGCCCACGATATCCTTCCCCAGGCTGCTGTCTAGACCGAGCATCACACCGTCGTCCTGGAGCTCCATCTGGGACGGGCAGGGGAGATGACCATAAAAATAGAGGAACACAAAGTAGAGCACGGCGCACAAATCTCAAGATCCCACCTGTGGGAACGGATTGTATTGCGCTGCTTCGCTGTGTATCACTCGCCGAAGATTTACCGGCTTAATGCTGTGGCACATATTCTAAGGATGCTGGCACAATATGACGGTGTTCGTATTGAAACGTTTTATTTCTGCCACCACTGCAAGAACAGTCTAAAAATATAGGATGGGGATGAGAAAAGAATAGAATAAACGTCGTCACCTGCTTCAAGATGAGGTCAAACATGAGGATGAAACAGCCAAGGTTCATGTCATCGTCGTCACAGTCAAGGTCCAGAGCGCAGTGGCCGGCGGCGTGACCCAGGTTTTTAAAAGGGCTGCAGCGCAGGGGGCTGCGGAACGGGCTCCGAAACGGGCTCGGGAACGGGCTGAGCGTGTTGTGGTGGCCACGGCGCCCGGGATCTGACACCACACTCACCTACGAGAAAAGAAGAGTGCCGTTGTGTAAACTAAAAATAAACAAAAGCAACTTGTGTCTCCCGCCGTCTTTTAACGCCCAGCTCTTCCCACCCAGATAAAAATGACACGGGTGAAGTTAGGGAGGCTATTAATTTCAGCGATAAAGCCACATCACGGTCATGTTCGATCAGGGCCTTTATAGGAGAGCTATATTTAGCTGTACGGTAGGCTGTTTCCATGGCAACATACAGTAAATCCCAATGAATAGCTGAAACTAGAAACCAGGAAGAGGGGAAATGTATGCAAGCTCACCCTAAACAGGCATCCAACAGAACACAGAGGACAACAAATATAATGATATTGATACTGATATAGTCTTTAAGGGGGGGGCTATCTTTTGACTCCTTACCCTGCGAGCCCCAGTGTTGCCACTCAGATCGGAAGCACGCGCCTTTCTCTGATTGGCCAGTTCCTTCAAAGAATTCACTCCATCGGAGAACATCCCAATCAGCAGCTGAAGAGGCACCACAATGTCCAGCTCTGACAGCACCTACAACCCAGCAACACACACAAAAAATGTAAAGTTCACAATCAAACCTAAATTGACCAGAGTAAAACTCCTGTGTACTGTACATTTCCATACCCTGGTTCCTAGTTTTCTAAATTTGAAGGTGCCACAAACTCAATTTCACTGAAATTATCTCATTTACCACGGTTGTATTAGCTGCCTGTATGACCAGTAATATACTGTACCTAGATGGCGTGAGATCAGCAAGGACATTGAAATAGATATGACATACGTATTTTTTGATTTGGCTGATGCCTATATGCCCGATATAAGACACAACACACAGAGAAAGATGTCTCACCAGGCACCAGCATTTGAATGTGACCTATTTACTGCAGCTAGATGAATGCAATCTTTTGATCACAGTTGTGACGGAAAACTTGAAATTGATCCATGTATACAGGGCAGCAAGCTGTGAGTGCGCATGAGATGAAAAGCAAAAACCTTCGTGTTTCATTCTGTGACCCAGATCCATATTCAGCAATCCCCTGCCCAGGCTCTCACGCTCTGTGACAACCTGTTCAATTCACACGCACTGTGGACAGAACCGCAGGACGAGTTCTGGACACGGGGGCAGTGTGTGTGTGTGTGTGTGTGTGCTCATGTGTTTGTTGTGTGCGCCTGTGCTTACATGCAGCCACAGCAGAGCCTGCTCCTGTACGGACGCTGGGTAGCCAGAGAATCTGCAGCTGATGAAGCCAAACATTTCCTCCATGGAGAAAGGCAGGGGGCACAGCTCGATATCAAACATCTTGCTGTGGGGAGACGACAGCAGAGAGAGAGAGAGAGAGAAAAAAAGATCCTGATAATGTATTTGAGCGGAGATTCATCCATTACAGTGTTAGCCATTAATGATGCTTGTTCATTTTTAATGTTATTTCATGGTTTTGCAGTTTAACTATCCTCAAGGTGGCCCTGCTCAATTTCTCCTTCAGTCGATGGCGTCATTAACGCATGTATGTCCCAGGAGGACGTTGGAAGACACAAGAGCAATAGAAACGCGATAATGATAGTGTAAACAGCGGCTTTTAAAATGCTCTTGTGACTGATAGCAGCTCTATACCTGTCCTGCCCTGTTTATTCTGTTAGTTTTTTTCCCGTTGAAAGGAGATGGATGTACCTGAGCACTTCCCGAAACTCTTTGAGCTGGTGGTCAGGCACCTCGGTACGGATGGCCTCCAGCCACTCCGGCATGAAACACTCCCACAGCGGTTGACTGATGACGTTGTAAGGTATCAGACACAGGATCCTGTTCAGGCCCTCCTTCAGCTGCGTCACAGTGCTACAGGACTTATCCCAGTAACCTCCCACCTGGGGTAAAGAAAAAAAAAATGTGCATCAGATGCTAATTTACCCTCAAAAAACACCATCTAGGGTTTTGATCTCACCCTTGCAAATTCTACAGGCTTGGGCAGCAGACACATGACCATGACATCAAAGCGCACTTCGCACACTGTTTTGAGCCACTTTGTGACAAACTGGGGCTTCAGCTTCTCCACCAGGCTCCCGACTTCATCGTCCATCATGTACGCGGTGGAGTGAAACCACTGGAAGACCATGCTGACCAGCCGGGCCAGGCTCTCTGTGGGCGTGTTCTCGTTGGGGGTGCACAGGCTCACCTGCGGATGTGAGCAGGGTGAATTCAGAGCGGCGATAATTGCCTGTACACACGCTTATCTCTCCCTCCCAACCCCCCCCCCCACCCGCCTCCCTGTTATTGACAGACGCGGCGACGCTGCTCGCGATTACACACCAGGAACCAGATGCCGAACTGACTGAGAAGGCGCTGGTCGTGCTGGTCGTCCTCCTTGTTATCAAACTCGATGTTGTCCAGGGAGTGGTGGGAGGCGGACAGGCCCATCTGACGACGCCTGTTCAGCTCAAACTCACGCTGCTCTGCGTGAATTTCCGCCTCCTTGAGAAGGCTGGGAGAGGACGAGAGGGAGGAAGGAGGATATACAGAGACACAGGGAGAGATAAAATACAGATATAGTGAAGGGGTAAAAGCAGCAGAGAAATAGGGATGCTCAGAAAATGACACCACACGAAGATTTAATCACAGAGTGACGTTGTGTTGTGCGCATATTCATGACTGTATATTAAAAAGCAGGCGTATGTGGTGTGGATGCTGTGATTATACCTTATAACAGCCTCCACAGTGCACACTAGCTCCTCCGCTCCGCACTCGCGGGTGTTGATGGGAGGGGGCGAGGTCTGGTACAGATGGGTCTCCGCCGCAGCCCCCACCTCGCTGCTGTGGTGGTTGACATGGCAACGCTTGCAGTAGCGGACAGGCCGGTTGCCATGGCGCCCACAGCAGCCGGCCGAGAAGCAGGTGACCACGGCCCTCCTAACATGAGAGCTACAGTTCTGCAGCACGGAGCCAAGATGCAAGGGAAAGAAGGTGGAAGAGGAGGAGTGGGAGGTTTGCTTCTATTCTGGGCAGCGGGCAACAAAATAATCAGCCGGTGATGCCTGATGACAAGCCTCTAAAAATAAAATCTACGAACTGCTCTCGCAATAAATATAATGTCGTTTGAGACGTCTGCCTATTGCTTAGAAAGAAAATAAGAAAGACAGAAAGCCTTCCTGCGTCCCCACGGTGTCTCAGGTTTCTAAAAATAAAAAGCATGGCACTAGAGAAGCATCCTAATCTGATCAGCCTCTAATCTTGTGCCATTAGAGGGCTGCATTGCTACCTATCAAATTAACATTTCTGGCCTCTGATGGTGAGTTCTCTCACTTTCCCGTTTGCCTTTCAACTGTAACAAAAAACCCTGTTCTGATCTGTTGTTTTCGCACCGTGCTCTATTCTTGGATCCCATAGTTTATTTATAAGTAGCTATTCTCAGATGAAACGTAATGTCTTGTTTGATGAAGACAGAGGTAAAAATTCAGTTAGGCTGTTTAAAGAGATCTGTGTGATGAATGGGACGAGGTCTGAGCAGACAGGGGCAGAGCAGGGCCATAAACTGCCTCGGCAGCCAGGACGAAGGCCCGGCCGCTTCTGGGCGGTCACTGGCGGGAATACCTGAGATCATCACGGAGTCAGTTTTCCCTGCGTCTCCCTGGAAACCAGCAGGGAGCACTTGCGCCTTTGGCAGTGCATTCGGCAACGGCAAACAAACATCACGCTCCAGCGGCTTCATTAGAAACCGTTTGGCCTTTTCTGAGCAGCTTCAGTGAGTGGAGAAAACAATCCTCATTCATAAATTCCGATATGATCGTAGCTAAAATGTTTTTTGTTACAAAAAACAAAAGCAAGCTCACTATGTTTCTGTTTTTGGTGATAAAACCTTTCAAAATGTCTGTACTGTTGGATTTGTGAGGGCACCTTTAAGGCAGAATTGCATTATTTCAAAAAAAGAAGTGAATAAGCGATGCAAACCGGTGATTCTGTAAATGGGACTACTATTAATCTAATTAATATCTGATGCTGATCTTACCTTCTTTTGGCAAATGGCAGATATCTCTGCTGCAAAGTAAAATTAGAAGCAATGAAAAACAATCAGCAGAGAAGAGGTGCAACTTTTCAGAAGTATAGTGAGTATACGTTTCAATGGAAAATAATAAAAGGGAACTTTATACACAGTGTGTCAGGGGTTTTCAGGCCAGGGACGCCCAAACTGATGGAGAGATTAAGTAGAGACCCCCTACCTACTATATGTGTTCTATATTAAACTCAGCCTAGTGCTATTTAAACATACCAGACAGAACTGACATTAAAAATATATATACATGTATATATAAAAATCTCTAATCAACCAAAGATTTTGCGACTCAACCCATTGTTGAATAGATTTCAGCGTAACAGCAACAACTAAACCTTCATTATACTGTATGTAGCACAGGAATAAATACCTACACAAGCCTCTGTAGCAAATTACTGAACAAAAATACTTTTCTGTATATTGTCTTCCGTACTTAATGCAATGTAAAGATTCCTTTATTGTGCCTGGCTCCTTGTTTGCAGGGAGGACTCTCCCTAGGAAACCTTTTTGGCCATGAGTGCTCACCTTGCGGCAGGAGGACATCCACGAGCCATTCAGCGTGATCTCTGCAAAGAGGTCAAAGAAACATTTAAACAATGCATGACCCATGGCCAAATAGCCCCTCAGAGCCTCCGTGCAATTTCAACTCCCTGCCAGAGCCGAAAACATCTTCCCTCGCCATCAAAGAAAAATATCACACCGAGGCGGAACACAATTATGGTATTCTACATGCTAGAGAAAACAGGAACAAGCAATGATGATCTCATTATTGGAGCGAGGGAATTACGTAACCATGGCGATGAATTTCCCCTGGGTTAAAGAGAGGGAATAATGAGGCAGGCAGTAGGTGATGTATGTTTGGAATGGCATCTCGGTGAAGGGAGAGGGGGAGGAGGATTGAGGGATGGAGGAAAAAAAAAAAGGTGAAACAGATGCATACCCTGCTATCCTCTGGCTGCACTCCTCGCATATATAAAGAGGAGGGGGCTTGTCTCCCAGGGCAACAGAGAGAGTGGGATCTATGCACATCTGCAAAAATGAGACAGAGAGTGTGAGAACACGGATGCGGCGTCTCAAAAGTGAACACATCAACATTTTAAGGTTTTATTTTCACACAAACAAGAGCTAACAAGTAGACTTTACTACACTGTCTCTTCTGAAGCTAGCATTTTCCACGTGTCCCTCTATCCATCTGTTTGGGGGTATTTTGGTCTTACCCAGACATCACGTGACACCTTTACCTGTCTCCCCACGCCTCTTTGTGGATGGCTGACTGCATATGCTCGACTCCCTCCTTTTGCCACCTGTGCCTGGCCCTGCGCTAAACACCACTGCTCGTGGCCTCGATGTTCAGATGGTGCGTTGTAATTTACTGTGCTCACTCGATGCCACCCTATCCTCAAGGGCTCCGCTGGGTCACCGCTTCCAATTAAGGCCCCTCCCCCCCTACGCCCCCTCCCTGCTCCCGGTAATTGAAATCCAGCCTCTGTCCGTGCCCCTGTTCCTACTCTATTTGTCAGTTTTCAGCACAGTTGAGTAAAGGCAGGCGGAGCTGATAAAGCAGTGCAGCAGCCACAGCGTAAAGCATAGCAAAGGGCGCTGATATTATTACCCCAGTCATGCGCTGATTTATTTACAGGAGGGCTCAGAAAATCAAGGAAAACATATGGTTGAACTTGGCGAGGAAATCTGGCTCCACGCATTCTTGACGAACTTCTCAAGGGACGGCACTGATCTGCTGCAGATCTATCATTTTGTGGTAACACAACGATGGGATGTTGGTTTATTGAATGTATTTATTTAAGACTGTAATCACCTTGACAGCTGGTTTATTGATGGCGTTGTGACACTCGATATGTTGACAGTGGATGGGATTCCACGCTGAAAACCAGGAAGCGAAGCGAGCGGGGGAAGAGAAAGGGAGAGGGATGATTGGCAAGTTAAACCTTTGGTCGGTTTTAAGACAGACGGAGCAATGCATGTGGCAGTAAGAGAATTAGACCTGTGTACTGCAGTCCTCTGTATTCACTGATGGCTCCTGGAGGCTTCAGGTTGGGCCAGTAATGAAACAGCATCTGCACAGCTGGAGGTTTTACTTGAGATGGGCCGTAGGATATGACATAAAGCAGGTCCTGCACACAACACAAACCTCAAATGTAGATGAATTGCTATAATATAGAATAATAATAATATAAGACACTTCTCTTATAATCGTTGTTTTGTGATATTTTTAGATTTAGGTAAAAAACACTTTCTAGACATTTTTGCTGTGAGGTACTAATTAAAATGTATATATATCATGTCCTTGTGTGTGTTGTAAATAAAATGCTAAGTCTGGTTAGCTCAGCAAAGTAAAAGGATTTAAAGCAGTGGAAACAGTTTGTCTGTTATGCAAAAACGAGAAAGTGTAGTTTTCCGGTAATTGCGTGTTGGAATTAATGTCCGCTATACTTTAAATTAGTCAGGGGTGCTGGTGCTGCTGTCCCTATCTGCTTGCTGAGCTAAGCTTAAGGCCGATTGGCTTACTAGAAGCAAAGGCAAGAGGTTTTAGACCCAAAATCTATATTTCACAGTTGTCCAAACAAAGATAATCTGAAATGAAACTTTTTAACTGTGCTTCACAGAGAGGACCTTAGGGACCTCAGGGACCTTATCTCTACATAGTGTCTGTAAAGGGTAAATACCTTCCAGACTTCCTGTTTGTGCTTCATAAGACACTCCAGTAATTGACAGTGATAAACTAGAGAGAAGCAGAGATCAGGTTAAGGACAGAGTTATATTTGAATGCGTGCTCTGAATGCGCGCCAACGTGAAGGTTTACCTGGGTTCGAGGTGTACTGCATTGCAATCATGAGCATGGACGACGCAGACAAGTTGACATAGGCCGGGACTCCCCCCTCCCTCCGAGTGGAGCCCACTATACACAAGCAAAGAGGAGAAACAACTGTAAGCACTGCTTGAAGCGTCAGGCACTATTCACTGTGGAAGCAGCTGCAAGTCACAGAGGTTTTACTCTCGTTACTTACTATTCGAAGTGTCTCATGATACTCACATATAGCCATGGGGAGGAAAGAGGTGCTCAGGTACTCAATGATGTCTTTGTGAAGGAAAGGGGGAAATGTGGCTAAAGTGGAGATCATAGTATAGGGCAAAGTGCTGAGAATATCATCACTGAGAAAGGGCAGGAGGCAAGTTGTTGTGTAAAATATGGACTGTCCCAGATCTGAGGAGAAAGGGGAAAGGCAAAAAAAAAAAAAAAAGACAAAAAGAGATACACAGACACTCATTCAATCAACTGCACATACAGTATTCACATACTGTATGCAGCAACAGATATCAAGGTTACATAAAATTTCAGTCATTTAACAGTATAACAGCGGGAAAAAAAATAAAACATCTGGAATATGAGCTTATGCTGAGGGGGTAGTGAGCTTTCTTTAAAAGCCACTTAGGTAACGTTTCCCCACAGGAAAAGTAGAGCAATCTAGTCAAGGGGATGAGTAGGTTCATGCTTTGGAGCTTTTTTTAACAATGGTCAAATATTCATGAAAAATAAGAGCAGTGGGTGTGATGCAGACTTGGGCTTGTGAAAAACAGTGGGAATTTAAGTCATCGATGTACTTCTTGATCTATTTCAAATAAAATAAAAAACAAACGGTACATTTGCCACTGTGTCCTTTAGCTTATATATCTGCACATGATCACATGGTAAGTAAAACATTTCTCGCACTTTGCATAACAAACATGCATTCAGGTATGATACACAGAAGAGGAGGCCTATGTCTGGTGTATCCAATGGCTTATGAACGATTAAGTTGACGGGATCCAGCGTGCTCCCCATCACCCCATGCATCCCTCAAGATCCTCAGCGGGACTTCTCTCCTCCCGTTACAAAAAAGGCCAAAAAAGCAGCAGTGGCTTCATGCAGGCCAGACGGCTCGGGGATGATGATGACAAACAGTGGTGCACTGGGCCTTGACTCACCATGCTGACCGTGCTGCAGCAGGGGCACCAGGTCAAGCAGGGTCACGAGGGTCACATAGAGGCCCTGATAGTCCAGAGAGGGGTACTCTGAGAGCTGAGCGTCCCGACTCTGCTGCCCCTGCCCCCCGCGGTCTGACGGGGCATCGCGCAGAACGCTGTAAAGGAGGGAGCGAGTAACTGTAGGGTTGATGGAACTGACTTGTGGTCTTAGAGATGGGGTGAGTGGGAATGGCACAGGAAAAAGACACATGGTCATGGGCACGGCCAAATTGGAAGCTTCCTGGTTCTCCTTCCTGCCTGTGCGGGACAGAATGCTGCTCCGGGGCGGGAGGGGAGGGGAGGGAGGGTAGGAGAGGGGAACAAGGGAAAAAAAGAGACAACAAAGACACAAAAAAACAGCACATTACATTGAAATGGCACTACAGAGACAGCGTAAATAGAAAAAAACAAACCCAGATAAACCCCACATAGGATGCAGTGTCTCACTATTTGACTGTATCATATCACTGAAGGCACGGGCAAATTTTTCCCTGCTTTGCGTCTGCTCAGAGTGACTTGAGTTCAATTCATCTCGTTTCGTCTAGCTTTGCACTTGGAAAACAAAAACAAAAACATGAGCACAAACTGCAATGATCACTGCATCTCATGCGTATCTGGTGACAAGGAGCAAAAATATAAAAAATGGCATGTTTTCAGTGGCAACCCCATACTTCTCCAAAAAGGGACAGCGCAAACGGCTGTCCCTCGATGGCTGCCATCTTCCAATCAGCAAGGTCCGTGGCTACCATGTGAGGAAGGCCAATGAGCCGTGGCACACATTTTTAAAATGGAAATTTCCTTGCCTTTCGTGGGGCTGTCAAGGATGGGAGTGACACCAAATTGGTTCGGGGAAAATACAGAGGTGACACTTTTGAAACATGCTTCAGCCAGTAATAAACATGTGTGTGAGGTTAGATCAAGTGCTCCTAGGTCACAGCACATGTTTATTGCACCAGAGAAATAATGTCCGTATGCATACATTATGATACTGTACCAGTATCATCAGGAGAAATAATGAGATCCAACAGGCATATGGATTCAGGTTTCTAAAATAAATGTCAACAACTAATCTACGGTCGAGGAGAAACTATAATGACAAAGGAATAGGTTGTATCAGGGGGGAGATGACTGGTAGCATCATGTTCGTGAGCTAATGCAGGATGGACAATTGTGTTTGCTGTCCCCTGGGGAAGGTGGTGGACATATTCAATTTTTGGGAGAGGGAAAAAACAAAGGAAAAAACTAGTTGGGTTGAGTGTGGAGCGTCTAGGGTGGAGGAGGGAGGAGGGGGGGGCCAGAGAGCATTGCTCTTTTCACTGCACATTATTAAAGAGCTAAGCTGTTCTATCAGGCAAATGATTGGGATTTATCATGAGAGCCCAGATTATAAATGCTGATGTATTACTTTTTTTCTTTTTTTTTAAAGGTCACTCAAAAACTTACAGCATTTGGAGCATCGTGGCAAGTGAGAAAGGGGATTATTTTTTTTAAAAAAGAAACATAATATTAGATGCATAATGTTGAGTTTATACGTCACTGTACCATTACACGACAGATCCCCTCAAAGTTATACTCTGCAAGATTTTAGTCAGCGTCGATTCACCTAGAAAGCCCCGCCATTCTACATCGTCAACTCGGACGGGACTGGCACGCAACGACAGACCGTATCTCAGAGTATGACTTTTTCACCGCCCATCTCTCATATAGAAAAACATCATTGATTTGAACAATGAACAAAGACATAAACAGACACACTCACGCGTTTAACAAATACACGTAAAGACGCACACTTGTGTGCACACATACATACGTACCTACGAACGACACAGAAAAACCACGAACGTGTACGACACATAAAACACATGTAGAAATGCACTGGTACGGACACATGACATACATTTACTGTCAAGCCCTGCGCTGTCTTTACAGAGTAATAATGTGTGTGTCAGTAATACAAAGACATGTTCACAGGTGTGCGAGGTAAGAACAGAGCTGCCCTAAGCTGTTCTGGATGATCGCTGCTGTCTAGAGTTATTCCTGTGATACGGTTTGGCAACGAAGACAGCGAGGCTCACTGGAGCAGAGAGCTCTGTGAGACGAAGCTGTGCCTCGTAACAGCTGGGAAACAGACAAATGTAAACTTGCTTTGGTTTATGTCCTGCACCTTCCTCACCTGTGCTCAACCTGAAACTCAATGAATCCAACCACCTCCTTTTGGCCTTCAGCTTATCTTTTCAAGGACATGACACATGCCTGCCCCTCTTTTCGAGGGGCACTACCCCCACATTCCCTCTCGCTCTATTTGCTTTCATTTTCATTCTTATCCTTCTTTTTTTTTTTTTTTTTTTGCTTCCTCCCCGGCTTCAGACGGCACAGGTGTATGGATAATCCCAGAGTCCCAGCTGCTGCTCTAATGGTGGGCAGAGTGATTTGCTCTGCATATCTGGGGCTAAGAGGCTGTGCTCTGGGAAAAAAAATCGGGGAACAGTTAGCAGTGGCATCATGCTGAGTGATTCTTTTCTCACTCTGATGATACTGCTCCTCAGAGACTGAATCGTCACTTGAGCTAACGCAGAATCCCACAGTTTGCAGCCACTGTCGCGCTCAATCTGTGCCGTGACAGGCCATGTTCAAAACCAGCACAGAGACTGCTGCTGTTGCTGTTGCTGCTGGACATCCCTTCAGCAAAGCATGGAGCATTCAGTGTACTCTGTGAGCTCCACTCAGCGGAGGAATAATCCTTATGGGGCTGAGGAATAAAGTGTGGAATTGAGGCCAGATGCCAATTTCAAATAGCCTGCACCCTAAGCTCATTACAGTGATAAAAGTGTGGCACACAAGTTCAGCCTCTAGTAACCCCACCCTTTTGGTAAATTAGCTAATAAGAAAGGATGGTGCTGCTATTTTCAGTAAAACCGGAGGGCAGGGAGGCTAAATCAACCAGAAATGTCCAATCACTGCAATGTGATTTTGATATGGAGAGAGGCCGGAGAAAATAAAATGTCCAAAATGGCTGCCTACTTGACCTGTGCTGGAGGAGGAAATAACATGCTGTTCTGTCCTCAGGCTTTCACAGCACCCAAGAGAGCAGTCTGACCCTGCAACTGCGCTAGCTGGAGGAGCTGCCCTCCGCCAGGCCCCTCTGGGAAGGAGACAACAGGCCGCCCAAGGGAAGCGTTCATCCAGCAACTGACCACTGAATCAATAAACACGACTGAGCCGTCTATCTCCACCGCTGCTCCTTAAAGAACAACAACCATAACACCAAAGGAGATCATCTTCTTTCTCTATCTTTCAAAGCAGAACAGTTCACTTCCCTAACTTCCTTTTGACATTTAATAGTGTTGCTGTCTTGCCTCTCAGAGAGTGTGTCAGAACAGCCTGCTGAAATCAGTCTGATCATGAAGGAAGCTACATGTCAAACACTCTACGGTCTTGTTACTTCACCTGACAGCTCCAGAGTAGGGTACTTACCTGAGCAGGGTCTGGGAAAAGTATTTCAGTGTGTTTGCAATGTCTGTCCCGGAGGGCACGGGGTAAATATTGTGTTGCACACGGTTGTGATACTCTTGCAAGTATCGTATCTTAGAGGCAACTGGACAAAATAAAGAGCAGAGTGACAAGGAAATCAACACTCATGAGATAAATAATGAAATAAAAGCAAAGTCAGTGTTTGGTCTGATTGAAACATATAACTGGGGGCTTGAATTTGGCTGAAATCCATGTGAGATGTTCGGCAGCACATACAACACGGATGTTCCAATTATCAAGTTAAACAAAGAGTCTGTGTTCCCATGGCTCTGTGGCCTTCGCCAGGTGACCTTTCTGGTGTAGCAGTGAGGTCACAGGAAGCCCTAGAGGAGGCAGTAACCTATTGCTTATAGAAACACGCTTGTGTACAAAAGGTTGCCAGTTCAAGTCCCAAGACAAGCTGGGAAAATGTGCTCAGAGTGAACATGAGAGAGACATGTATTCATCCTTTAAGGAATGACACTGAGGGACATTTCAGCAACGCGCCCAGCTGGCTGCTCCCCGCTGAACCGCGCTCCCCGAAGCTTTAGATACGATTGTGTTGTTCATTATTTTTGTGAGTCCGAATAAGTTGGAGTGGCTGATTGCTGACCCACTTTCTGTGACTTTGGGCAGCGGTGTTTAGCTTCCTGTCTGACCTGTAAATGACTAAGCCCGAAAAATAAAAATAACAGATGCAGGCTTTGAGCATGTGTGGTCAAAGTCTGTGCTGCAAAACAGAGTCTAGCACGCATGCTACATGGATAAAAGTAAACACTTTTAGTAAAAACATTTAATAGTGTTTGACCATTTTTGAACATTACCCTTATACATTGGTATATCCTGCTTATGCAGATGATAGATGTCTTTATATTGATCATCGTCTGTGTATGTTAGCCTGATTACCTTCTTAGTAAACAACAGGAGCAACTCCCAACTTTTACCCAATTGAGATGGGAGCTTCAGACATTAAGGCTAACCCCTATGTATTTAGATTACTTAAAGCCACAAATAGTGTTTTTAAACGTGTGTTGATATCAAAAACAAGGAGGATCTAATGATAATAGCTTTTTTTCCCCCACCTGTTCAAATGCAGTCGTGGGGAAGGGAGGAGGAATCAACAACAGACTCTCCAATGCTGTGTGATCAAAATCACATGATTGATCAGCCTAATGCCACCATACTGTTCAATACACAAGCCGTCAGGTCGACCTTGAGACCAGCGTTACACCTCGCTCCTCGCACAGCACCTCACACAGCCACGTCAATCACGAGAAATTTACAAAATAAATAAATAAATAAATAGCATGTACGATGCGGGCACGAAATGTATGTTCCCTCAACATGCAGATGGCTAAATACACTGGCTCTCTGTGTGCAACTGAGACCTCCAGCCATCCTCTGCAGTGAGAGGACGTGTTGCAACCTGCCTTGGCAACCGCGGTTTCATCACCAAGGACAGCTCCCCTTATTCGTTTTCTTTGGTTGAAACAAACAAACAAACAACAACAAAAAAAGGATCTCCAGTGCCTAAACCCTCACGACCACAACAGGAAAACACACACACACTCACAACGCACACACCGGCGTACTTACACTGCTCTGCCTTCGTAGACATTTCGCAGACACTTGGGGAAACATAAAACCCAGACTGTCAATTGTTTTAGTGGTTTCTTTTCCCCCTCCCCGGCGTTGTGTTTCCCTCAGTCGTGAAAAAGTGAATGTGCCCCCTCGCAGCCCAGGCTCGGCTTGATTGTACCACTCTGCGCGATGGATTTACACACTGTGGCTTTTTTCTCTTTGCGCTGCGGTCGTTTTTAGTGATCTGTAAACGGACATAAAACGAGGTCCTATTTTTGCGAGTCCGTTTCTAATTTCAGGATTTTCGTTTTCTCTTTCGGGGCGGGCGCGGTTGTCGATATAGATCTGAGACAGCGCACCTTTCCAAATGGACTGATCCGCCTTTTGACAAATTGTCATTCAAGAATTCAACAACCCTATCAGCGCTCCTTGAGCTGATTATAGGAGGGAGGTACTGGAGACCACCGCCTATTTGTCTCACTAATCTTGCACATTTCTGTATCTTTGTTGCATATAAAAGGCTAAACATGCAACAGATGGTTGCCACTGAGTCATTAATCATGCGTGTATCAGAGGAAGTCAGTTTTGTTTTCAGCATTTAAGGAAATTCTGACTAAGAGCCAACGTTTGTGACGGGTAATATAACCTGTATAAAGCAACAAGCAGCAAATACTACTAATATGACTGCTTCATTATCACCTGGAGCTTCACCTTTTACTACTGTGGGATAAATTATCTTATTTTAAAGTAAATTATCTTGAATTATTTTAATATCTAGGTCAGTACTTGTAAGCCTGTAAGATTATCACACGCTCTATTAGCAGCAGAACTGAAAGTCAAACACATTTTAGATTCAAATGCACTGAAAGTGTGTGTAGTGTGACCTAAGATCTTTATATTTGCTAAATCTGTCATAGCGTAGTTAGAAATAGACCTCTGTTGTTGATGAGCTGGGGTTTATGGTGGTCAATTCCAAATGTGCTGCCTAGGGCCCCTTTTTATTTATTTATTTATTTATTTTTTTCTCAGGGTCCCCCAAAAATTGCTTGGGTTACCTGCCCTGTTACTTATTGCTGGCACTCACAATGATCTACGTTTATTCCGTTTTAAGATATGCACTTCAGTACGCACTAATATTTTTTCATTTCGAGCGTATTACTGCCTTTCACTGAGCCTCCTCCTAGTAGACCACAGACACACCAGAAGTGAAATCCCTTCTTTTGCAATGTGCAGTATTTTTACTTTACTTTATTTTTATTATGTGTAACAACATACCCTATGTAGTTACATGTCCAGCATACTGTGCAACAGCTGTATGTATCTGTAATTACTCCAGGATGCAATAATGGGTCCAATATTAGTATTACCGATACCACAGATGTTCACAATGTGCAATAACTTGTGCAATTTCAACAGAATCGTATGTTTGTTCAGTAGTTGCTACTTAGTCACTTATTGTGTATTTATCTACTTTTTACTGATAATTTCCACCATTCTGGGATCCTAGATAAAGAATCTTATCTCACCTTATCTTAAACCAATTGAATATGCTTTTTTCTTTAAACATGCCCTATCTTATAAACACACCCATAAACAACAGATATCGTGTGTAAGTCTTTATGCGGTACAGGGAAACAGCACCGTCACTTCTCATCTTGCATCATTCATTAGATTTCACACATTTGAAAAAGGCTTCAAACAGCAAAAGCACTTTGGCAACCGTCTCAAATGCAGAGATCTTGCGGGTGTCAGGAATGTGGAGGTGCCTGCTCTCGGTATTCTGGGATGTGATGCATGATCCATCCAGCAGGGCCCAGGAGAGCCACTGCAAACACGCACATGGCAAAGACAGATTGCTGCAGGAAAAAAGAAACGAAAAACACGTTCAGGATATAATGAAACAGTTATTTAGTCTACATTTTTAAGGCACAGTATTCCCAAACCTCTCCGGTCTTCAGCTACAGGTTGAATGGTGAGGACTGAACACCTGTGCCCACTGCAGAGGGTTCTGATCTCAATGACTCATCAGGTGATATAACTGCATCCCCCCCGTTTATATCATCCTGCCATGATATTCCCTTTGTCCCTCTCCACTCTGGTATTCCTAAGCTGAGGCAAGCTGTGTAAAAGCCCCCGTGCATGTCCCTGAGGACAGATCAACAGATTTATAGTGGCATAAACACTGGCTGCTGTGCTGCAGTTCCATCATAGGATCTCTTTACAGAGGCCAGAGCTTCACACTGACTTATGGATAACAAATGAATAAAACATCTCTCCCACTCTGCAGGCTAGGGAGTGCAGTTCGCTTGAATTCCCCGCATTAGGGGCAATAAAGTGAAGTATCAAAGATACGGACTTCCCAAGACTCAGTCAGTTGTAGGCCTATTGTTTATATCTTTATGCCAACACAGCTCTTCAAATGTGATCATTTGTAGTTACAGAATCCGGTTAGTACAAGTAAAAACATCATTACAGTCTGTGCTACAGTTGCAGGGCGTAAACTTGCAACATTTAAATAGCCAGGATGTTCGCCCGTTCATCTTCCCCCACAAGTCGCCTACTGGCAAATATATTCAAACCTACCACCGGGCCGACCTTTTCCTTAGGTGGATTGCTGTGGATGGTTGACCAGTGATTTTGTTGAATGTCTCTCAGCAGCAGGAACCTGGCCAGCGAGGGACTCCTAAAGATAGAGGACATCCTTTTTGTTTCTTCTCACAGAGTCAGCCTCTTCTGTATTGAAAGGAAATGTTCTTCTGGAAGTTTCACATCCTGTGAGATACTTTCAAATAGTCCTTACTTTCATCTAATTCCCATCACTCTTCCTGGGAGGAGTTATTTCCATGCGCCAGAGACACTCGTGTAAACACACAGACTCAGCTTGGGATAGACAAGTGCAGACATTTGGTCTCCTCTGTGTGATGTTAGATTAAAGTAAACTGAATAGGGCAAGAACTTATAAAAGAGTGACTCTTAGTTATAATAAACTCTTTGCTGTGTTTTCTTTTTTTCTTTTTAACTTGACACTGAATAGTCGTTAGTATGAATTATCTTTTGGAAGCGTTTCAACTGATAACGTCATTTTAAACTGACATGTAACACAGACAAGGTACATAACATCTGTTTTCATTCATCACCATTTTATCTGGTCTGCAAATGTTTAGATGTTGAAAAATAAAAAACGGCAACATGAATTACTCAGCGTGGCTGCAGACATTTGAAGGTAAATAACAAAGTATAATGAACCTTTTAGGTAGTAACCACCATACATGATCATTAGCAGTTCCCTAGTGTGACATAAAAAGAGGTAATTTATGGCAATGATCGACACTGCTGCTTCATTTGAATTTTGTTATTACAACAAATTTGATAAATTCAGGGATCTTGTCCATAGGGGTGAAAAAATAACCTCATTATCCACATTAGATGTATTATGTCGCCCTCAACAGGATGCAGGGTGAACTTGCTCAAGCTCAAGACATTTTTTTTTTTTTTTTTTTTTTACTGCTTACCAGTTAAAATGCTACCTTACATGAAAAATACAAAACAAACTAATTCAGACTGCATTGTGGGGGTCCCAAAGCAGCATAAAAACATTGCACTGAGTGCACAGATTCTGTCTAGAATGAATGAATGTATGTCTTTTTTTATATACATAAATCATACTGCTGTACACATTGTGATTGGCCCTTTAGCTTTCTATAGCAGGGGTGTTAAAGTCGTTTTTGCACGGGGGCCAGATACAGCCCAGTTTGATCTCAAGCGGGCCAGACCAATAAGATAATAGCAATAACCTCTAAACAATGACATCTCGAATTTCTTTTCCATTCGTTTTGGTGCAAAGAAGAATAGGTAAACTTTGAGAGCGTTTACATTTACTATCCTTTAAAAATAAAAAGGAAAATAAGTTAAATTTGAGGACATTGCTGTCTGCTGCTTAGTTCCGGGTCTCAGGATTGTGTTCTGTCCGCATTTTCTTTCTAAAACAGTGGACAAATTAGGGAGAGCAGTTCGATCGCAGTCTTCTATGTAATTTTAACACTTTGCAAATTCATGTTCCTTTTGTCTAAACGGTAAATATTTTTGTATGTTTTGTATATTTGAGCGTGTATATGTTTACGACATATTGTTTTACGATTTTATTTTATAGTCTTACGCAACAAACACTAAGGCAAAATCCTTGTATGTACAAATATACTTGACAATAAAGTATTTTCTTATTCTGATGTTGCGGACCATATTAGACCCTCTGGCGGGCCGCGTGTTTGACAATCACATCAAATGAAAAATATAGAGTAAAGATGATAGGTATTTTGACACGTACATAGCACACATTATGTCCACCGCATTTGATGAATCACTAGAGGGCGCTCGTAAATGCATTATTGCACAATCTGCTCTGTACTGACAGGCCTCTTGACCAGTCAGAGTGCAGCAGTGACAAATAGTCAAGTTAACGTAAATACAGGAAAAGCTTGTTTTTCTATCATTTATTTAGCGCCTCTTTTTTTCTGACGAAATGCATTTGTTTTAATAACGTTTTATAAGAATAATGTCAAAAATGTATAGTGAAATAATTCGATTGGACACGCGTGTTGCCCTGGAAAGAAAACATACATTGCTGGCGTTGAAATGCTTTATTTTGAAAATCCTAACCGGATGCTCTCCTCTTATTTTGGCGAGCTTGAAGCGGGCATCGCTGGGATAGGCCATAACAACCACCCAACAAGGCGTTGTGCTACTATGGGGAAATACCGAACCGAACCGAGGATAAAAACGGCTTTGGACTAGTTTTCAGTCGAGGTAAACGCCGCGAATTCGCCGGAAAGTCGGCGTAAGTGGAAACGGCTGCATTTTAGGGATTAAATGTGGACGCTGACGTCGAGCCGTGCGTAATGAGCAGAGTTGGAAAAAGAAGGTGTTGAGCTGCAATTTTTTTTTCTCCCTCTGCCAGAGACAAGTTGGATCCGAGTGCCTGCTTTAAACTACGAGGCGACACCGAGGAGAAATAATGCCCACGAAGCTGTTCACTTTCTGGTAAATACCCTTTGAGCGCTCGCTTTTCAACAGTTGCATCGCATCCTGCTTGAAGTAAATTTCCGAGGAGGGGTAAAGTCAAAGCGACACAGCAGAGATAGCTTACCCTAGCCTCTCAGGATATGCTACTAATTACAGGGCTGTGGTGAATATGACTCCTCTCGCTGGGCTGACGCGAAATAATCGAACATTGCTCCCCATTTTTTATCGGCCGAGGCAAACGATTGACTTGATTTGTTTGCCCTTAGAGGCACTTTTAACCGGGGGCTTCCGCTGAGCAGTCACCCAGAGAGCAACAATAGCACCGTGATAACGGGAGGCTAACAAAGCACTGGCAGTTTTTAATACACGGGTCATTAAAAGGAAGGAGCACTTCTTCCCTTTTTCTGTGAGGGCTGATCGATGGAAAAACACGGAACTAGTGCGGGTTTATACTTTGCTGATCGTCCTACATGTTGCTGGTAATTGCTTCTGTGTCAAACAGTTGTGGATGGTTTGTGCTATGGCACAGTATAAACTGTAATTGTGACCTAAAGATAAGAATTTATTGATGTAACAAGGTCACATCTTATTTTTATGTTTCCATCCCAAAAGGATTTTTGTTCATCGCTTCCCAATTCATTAGGTACACTGGTGTAAATTAACCCATTGTAATAGAAGAGTCTTAGCTTCATGTCTGTTATACGGTTCAGCTTATGTTAAAGCCCTTTAAAAGGTGTTAATTCAACTGTATGTTCATTTTTGAGGATGTACTTTGTGTTGCTGTTGTACAGTTTTGAATTAACCACAGAAAGTGTTTGTTATTTAGACTGAAATGAGGTTGTTAGTATAATACGAACATGCGTTGGTACAATGAAAACACAGGTAAATTATCATTTTAAACGCAAGCCAAACTTCACAACCTTCATGAAGGTGACACTTGGCACCGTTATATCCGGATGTATTCATTTTTTATTAGTGCACCTAATGAACTCTCTATTGCATGCATTGTCTGTGGGTTTCACCATCCATTCAAGTGCTGATGGGCCATATGCAGACTGTGATAATCCCGTGGTAATCTCACTGAAATTGTGGATCGACTCAGCCGTAAGTTAACCCTCTTGCCTTCCTCCGAAAAGGCAGCCTGTGAGTGTCTCTCTGTCCTTATAATTTGGAAAAAGGTGCTTTCAGCTTGCTCTTCGGTGCTAAAGGTTTCTCATTTTACCAGGTTAAGTATTTGTGTCAGCACTCTAGGGCTTTTTAATGACATGTAATTATGGGAGTTACATGCTCAGAAGTCCATGAGTGGCGTGAAAGGCAGCGAGCTTGCAACTACTTGCCACAGAGTCACTGAATGGGCTGGACTTTGGCCTGAATGGTGTTTACTCTGGCCAGTTGGATAGAGAACACAACAACGAGCATTGACAACCCACTTAAAATAGGCACTCATTGTTTCCCGAGTTGCCTTTCATTCTCTGAAGATCGACTGCGAGGCTCTGTTTGAGCAGTCATTAGTGTCTGCGCACTTAACATTTCGCCATTAAAACGGCGCCTTTCTTCAGTGTTGATTCGCGAAGTGGACCTACGGTGTGACATTTCACCCGAAGGTCTAAAATGAAACCCGCTAAGGCCGATGGGAAAAAAAACGCAGCCGTCATAGTCACGGTTTTGTTGGGGCGCCGTGGCCTTCAGAGCAAAATGTAATCAGCTGGCAACGTAGTCAGTGAAATGTCAAATACGCAGCACCGTGGTTCATATTGTTGGTCGACACAGGCTAATCTAGAGGCTGCTCACCATGAGTCATCATTGTGGAGACTTTTCTTTCCTCTATCTGTTTCTGTCATTTTAGTGCATTGTCTGTTATCTGGCCCGTTCCGACTCCTTTAGCTTCCCTGGCAGAACCTGTAATCAACCGAATGGCCCGGTGTAACGTTAAATGGATTTAGCTGATTGGCAAAAACACTGCTGGGGGGCAGGCAGTCTGCTCGTCCTCGGAAATTTGTCTCTTGTTATAATTTCAGGCAAAATATGACAATTATTTGAGAGGCAGCTGTTTTTCCTCTACCCTATTCCACTCGCATATCTCGCTGTGCGATGTGTGCAGACACATCAATACCACAGAGGTCACTCCGTGTTACAAAGGTCTGGTTTCTGCCCGCTGCTGCATCGCTTTGATACGACCCTTTTAGGTCAGCCCTGATTGTATCAAATATCCAAAGAGTCAAATCGTCTATAATTACCGCCTGAAAGCAGTATCTCTGCACAGTTCGGTTAGCAAAGCACCCAATTCCCCCCACAGGTCATTTATCAGATTTTATGATCCCAAATCCTGTTTTTTTTTGGTTTGTTTTATCCTCAAATCAGCGTCACTCTTCCCTCTGCAGTCAGTGTGACAGCATTCGAGTAATAAAACCAAATTAGAAACATTAAATTGAACCATGTATGTGAGAGCTCTGACACACACACACACACAGAGCGTCTGTGTATTTGCAAACCACAAACTATTTGCGGGAAGTATTTCTTTGTTTCTGCTGTCTGTGCCACTTTATTCAGTCTGTGCCAGACGGTGACATTTCTTAAAAGATTTATGGCCTGTGCCATTGAGTCCGGAGAAGATGTCTGTCAAAAAAGGGGGCTGTAATTAAATTCATAGGATTGACATGTGGACAGTAGAGCTGTTTGATTGTGACGTTTGTCTCTGGATTGATAAAATTCTTACCTATTTACCAGAAAAGGAAATGAATTGAAATTTCTCAGTCATCCGCTACGTTGGCCAAGTAATTCCTCCCATCACTTTTGATTCTTGAAGACTTGTAAATCCATTCTGGCTTGATTACTGCTGCCAGTTTGGCTTAAAATATCGGCCCCATGTGTCCTGGTAGAGGGGCTGTGGATTATGGGGGCAACTGGCTGCACTGGGGGGGGAAATAAATGTGCTCCTGAAATTTGGGGCTGCATGCGGGAAAGGAGACCCCAGGTTCTTTTTCGTATGTGGAAAATCACATGAATGATTGATGAAGTGCCCTGACTGTCATTTGAATAATACATCGGTCTTGTTCTTGTGCCAAGCATTTTTGCGTGTTAATGTTTACGCTGAGCTTTTGAGCACGTCCACAAATGGCTGATTTGAATCGAATAAAGTGATGCAAATGACCGAGGCAAGGTGAACGGTGTGGAAGGGGGTGCGTTTGTCTGCGTTTGTCTGCGTGTGGATGTGTGTGTGTGTGTGTGCGCAGAGAGATACGTGGGGGCAGGGAGTGTCTCCTGTCACCTCTCATTAGGGACACACAGTCCAGCTCGGCCGACGTCTGCCTTCCCCGCCGTCTCTGCTCCCAGCCCCTGCACAACAGAGCGGCACACTGTTTCAGTCTAAACTGCGAGAAAGTGTCCTAATGTTCGGCATCAGAGAGATTATGAGGCGAGATGCTTTTTATTGAACAGTGGGAGTCAGGTCTCAAGGAAATAGCTGTCCTAAATTATGCTTTTAGAATCCTGCACTGCAGCTGAAGTTAAATTTGGTTCGCTCATTTCGAAGGAGTTAAAGCTGCCTGGCTGGGAAATCAGCGTATTGTTCAATTGATGTGTTGTGTTGTCTTGCGTTATTCCGCCTGCGCTGTGCTCCTTAGAGGACCACCGCCACGGCTGCCTTTTGTAAGCGCGGCAGTATGTATCTCAAGGGCTTCCTCCTCTCTCCTCCATATTCAAATTCGGCTTCTAATTTCGTCCGAATGAATTCCCGATGAAGGCGGGCTTTATTTAAAGCATTCCAATGAAATAAATATCAACCAAGGTTTTTATTGGGAGTGTGACTGCGTTGCGACTTTGTGTGGAATAAGAGGCTGTGGTTTTCCATTGAACCCTTGGGAGGCTGTGGAGTGCAGCTCTACAGGGGCAGACACAATGATTTATTAGTATGGTAGGCAGGGAAAAACTAGCGGGCTGAGATAAAACAGATCCCCATCACTCCACTCCAGTTCTCAGTCTGGTCTCACATAGAAAATGTGTATTTATGACTGTTTTTATTTTTAGTTAACTTAAACGGCCGCAATGAGAATTCCGCGTCCAAGAAGTAATTGGTGCATCGAGAAGCCGTTGCTCCGCTTTGGAAGACGGTCCAAATATTTGTGATGTTTGTGTCTCGCATGTAGAAATGACTCAGTTTGCAATTATTAGCCTGATGCCAGTATATTCCTCTTAGTTAAAGAGGGCCCCTGTTCTCTTTTTAGATCTTAGCCAGTGACAGTACAAAGAGAGAGGAGGAATACCGTCAAGAACGACTTGGCCTTTGCCATGGCTGACAAGGCTGGGTTATGGTAATGACTGTATGGAGCTAAACGAAGCTGCTCTCCTCCCGCTGCATCTTGAACAGTAGTAGTTTTTGCCACCTAATCATGTAAATTAACACATAAATATGCACTCTTGGTAATTGTAACATATGTAAAAGGCTTGCTTATGTGACTTTATGTCAAAACATTGGGAGGTGCATGAATAGATTTGGTAAATTTACTACAGATCATATAGGAAACTGAATCCTGGTAAGTCATGACATTGTGGCGGCACAAGCCTGAAACTGAAGCAGCTAAATGGAATTCAGCCACAATTAATTTTTCTATCCTGTGTGCAAAAAAAAAAGCCAAATGTTAGAAAATGTTCTTTAAAGAAAATCTGTTCTTGGTTAGTATAATCACTCAATTACCCCGATGAAGTATTCCACAGTCTCACATTTACGCAAGAGTCGTTTAAAAATAATTCAGTGAAGATATCCGGCCCATTGAGGCAAACTCACAGCGCCCTAATACAAACAGAAATATGAAAAGTGGAGAAAATCACTGTAATGCAGAATTGCTGATGGTAGAATATTCTACTCGCTAAGAAATTGCAACAGAGCCATTTCTTGGTGTTTATTCAATCTGCAATACAAATACATCAGAATTAATCCGGCTCAATCAACCTAATGTTACAAACGTTTAAACCACCGAAACAGACGAGATGTGTCGGGTTGTACCTCCCTCTGAACATCCTACATCTGCTTAAGATTTGTTCTTGATTTCTAGTCAGTTTCCTGAGGGGAGGAAGAGGAAGTCTCTGTTCACTGAAGGCACTGTTGAAGATTATAGATAGGAGCCTATAGATGAAGACTGCTTTGGGGGGGAGAAAAAAATCTGCATAATGCTTAACGTTTCAGGCCTGTAAAATAGCCAAGACACCCGTGATTCATCATTACTTTGATAGATGGTAATACATGTCCCCTTGTTCAGCTTATTTAACATTGATGCCTCTGGCCATCCATTATCTTTTTACCGACTCCAAACAGTCCAAACTCATCATGTCGTAATCCCTCCGAGATATTAGCCAGCCACGTTTAAAATACAATCGCTCTTCGGCTTAAACGTCTCTCATTTTGTGCTCTTTCATCTTTCTTCTTCTTCTTCCAGGCACGGTAGCCAGGGCTTGGGGCTCTGAGGATGCTTCAGAGGATCCGCGCCTGATCCACGGCTGAAGAGTGAGAGGAATACGTCGTCTGAGCAGAATGACTCAGCAAGAGGGGGGACCCCCAGATAGCAAGTGAAGAGACGTGAGGATGGGTGCCAATGGATCCAGCTATCCGCACTCATGCTCCCCGCGCATAGGGGGAAATTCACAGGCACAGCAGACTTTTATCGGTAGGTTAATAAAGTGTGTTGTCGTTCATTCAATGTCTTTTTGTAAGATAAACTACAGGTCAAAGTTGTCCTTTTATCTCAACACTGTAACCATGAACCTGATTTAATATCCAGCCCTGCTACAAACATATAACAGGATTCAATCACGGCCAAACTTTCACTTTAGATTAGAGTGACCTGCTTTTATAGAAAGTAATGGTGCAAGTGATGAATATTTTTGTGCAAGAGAGCTCTTGAACTGTTGCATTAACTCACGCAACGGACGCCAACGCCTTAAAAAGCTCGGCGTTTGTTATCCTCTGCCGTATAAACTTTATAAAGTATCAAGAGAGGCAGATTTTCAAAGTAATTTGTGTCCAGTGTGCGTTGTTACCCAGAGTTTTAGTGTAAGTTGCAGAGCGGACGGGAGCTGATCTGGTGTCATGATTGTTTTGTCCATGTGACCAGCTACTGGGTCGTTTGCCGGCCTGTCAGAGTCTTGACAGCGGCAGCCCGAGACTTTAATATAAATGCAGCTTTTCCTTTTGTTCCAATTTCAGCACTGTTGATGTTTTTGTCAGAGAACATGGCTTATTGCTGTGATGTTGTCAGCTCGTACCAGCATCTGCAGAAAAACTGTCCGACATGGAGCGTAGGTTGTATTAGTTCGCGTGTGTTGTTGTTCGAAAGGGAGAAAATCTGGTTTATGGCTGCTAAATCTTCCCCTGCCGCTGCCGGAGAGTTTTGGGAACTGGTTCAGAGATTAATTTAAATAAGCCCTTCCTTACTGGAGAGGGAAAAAAGCTGATTTCAGTTTCAAAATGAGTCCGGAGTTTTTTTTTTTTTTTTTTTTTTTTTTTTTTTTTTTTTGGACCACAAAGGAAAAGAATTGTTAAAGGATCCAAATGATCTCTGTAGCCTTCAAGACCTCTTAGGTTTGCTGTGATCTCTGTAGCTGCTCGGTGGAGCTGGCCTGGGCCACAGATGATTCACAGTGTTAGAATGATTACTATTTGGGTCACTCTGATGGATGCTGAGAGATCAGTGGGGAGAGAGGATCTCCTTGGCAGAGCTTCCTCTGACGTACGAGCCCCGTCTCTCAAGCCAAACATAACTGCCATTTAGTGTAATTGATTGGGCCCAAATATGTGAATGGAGCGAAGTTCACAGAGGAGTACAAAGTAGGACAAAATTATAATTGGTTCTTATTGTGTGCTGAACCATGTTGTGGTCCAAAACAAAAGAAAATAAATTGATTCTGTCTATTTTTTTTTTCTGCTACTGCTGAACTAGATCCAGATTCTTTGTAGCTGGGTCAGAGGAGTGTGTGTTTGGCCTGATAGAGCTGGGCACACCACAGGGGTGTCAGAGACGGGTTGTGCTTCTGCAGTCTGGCCTACAATACTAAGCTGGTATTTGGTTTAGGAAAATGTTTGATTTAGCAAAGCTTTAAAGATGAATGCATTTGTATGCATGCGTAACATTATGACCACCTTCAGTTGTGACTTATCGGAGGACGCGGGTCTCCTGAAGGTGTCCTGTGGTGTCTGGTAACAGGATGTTGTTAGTGGGGGCCTTTGGGTCCTGTGGGTTGAGGGGAGGGGCCTCTGTGGATCAGGCTTTTTTCCAGTGCATCCCACTGATACTTGATCAGTTTGGGATCTAGTGAACTTGGAGGCCAAGTCAACACCAGGCCGTGTCCTGCTGGGGATGGCTGCTGCTATCAAGGAGTGTCTATGCGGTGGGGGGGTGTCTGGTCTGGTCTGGTCTTTTCTAGGTGGGTGGTACATGTCTAAGTAACATCCACATGAATGCCGGCTCCAAAAGTTTCCCAGCAGAACATTAAATTGTCACACGATGGCCAACGTTAGTTTGTCCTGTCAGCTGTATTAATGTTGTGGCTGATCAGAGGACACACATGCAGTTCCACATTTTGTTATTTCTCTAGTGGAAAAAAAAAACAAATACAACCCTTGCAGCAAACAAGCTTGAAAATCACTCTTCCTTTAAGTATTTCACCAACTGTCCAAAGGCTTAGCTACTCCTCTACTTCTATTTGTAAAGTCTCATATGTCCAATAAACCTTCATAGATTTGTTGAACGTCGATAGCGCTCTCTAAGCAACTCACTGAGGATCTGAAACTATCATCTACAAAGCAGGGCAAAGCTTAAAAAAAAATATCAAAGGGCTTCCAGCTTACAATATTCACTGTCTGGACTGGCATTGATAAATGACAGTAAAGGGGAACTCTTGAAGTCGAGACAAGATGTGGAAGTCGTAAGAAAACTTTCAGATGAAACCGCATGTCTGCTGGGCAGAAAGAGCACAAAAGAAAATCCCCACATGACTGAGAAAGAGCTGAAGGAAGGTTTAGCTGACAAAGGAGTAGTGGTGTAACCCCTCCACTGCAAAGAGCACAAACATGGCCTCCATGGAACTATAATCAAAATGTGACTTCATCCCAAAAGTCAACAAAAACATGAGAGGGTGATTTGATGTAGCTTCCCAAACCTACTATGAACTATTTTAAGTAACAGCATCACAAGAATCTCTGGATGGCCCTTAACATGCTCTGTGTCCAAGACAGTGGGATGAAAATATCCTGAACTTAAAGTGATCTACTTGAGTGGCTAAAAATTCTTAAATCAGGAGGTCAACTATGTTCATTGCCCTTTTATATTACATTATTTATGTTATAATGCATTAACATTTGAATAAAGAATAAACTTATCGTTTTTTTGCTGGGTTGTTTGCTTTTGGTGCCCACTTGAAACTCTTAATAATGTGTGGCACACTGCCCACTAACGTTGACTAGGCTAGGTATCTGGTGTTTGATAGATGTTTGCTACCTGGCGGCTGACGCCTGGCGTTTTTTTTTCCCGTGATATAACAAAAGAGTCAATTCAGAATTCACCAAAATATGTAACTTACACAAACTTTTTATCTGACCTTCACGGCTTTTTCTTCCAGGGACCTCGTCCTACTCTCAACAGGGATATGGCTGGGAGTCAAAGCTGTACAGCCTGGAACACGGCCACGAGCGGCCCACAGACAGGAAGAAGAAGAGCCTCGGCCTGGCGACTCTCAAACGGAGGTTCATCAAAAGGAGGAAGTCCAGCCGCTCTGCGGATCACGCGCGGCAGATGCGAGAGCTGTTGTCCGGGTGGGACGTCCGTGACACCAACGCCCTGGTGGAGGAGTACGAGGGGACGGCGGCCCTCAAGGAGCTGAGCTTCCAGGCCAGCCTGGCTCGCGCGGAGGCTCCCAGCCTGCAGCGGGATCTGGCTGCCCTCTACCAGCACAAGTACTGCACCGACGTGGACCTCATCTTCCAAGGTACTTGCTTCCCAGCGCACCGGGCCATCCTGGCTGCCCGCTGCCCCTTTTTCAAGACCTTGCTGTCCTCGTCCCCCGGTTACGGAGCCGAGGTCCTCATGGACATCGAGACGGCCGGCATCGACGTGCCCATGTTCTCTGCCCTGCTTCACTACTTGTACACCGGGGAGTTCGGCGTGGGCGGAGCGGAGGATAGCAGGCTGCAGAATGTGGATGTGCTGGTGCAGCTAAGCGAAGAGTTTGGGACGCCGAACTCCCTGGAGGCGGATATGAAGGGTTTGTTCGACTACATGTGCTACTACGACGCTCTGCTCAGCTTCTCTTCTGATTCCGAGATGATCGAGAGCTGCAATGAGCGAGGGGCTGTTGCTGCGGCACCGACAGCGGGCTCGGGAGGCAGCGGGGGCCCGGGGACCCCGGACGAGGACCTCAGGGCTCACAAGGCCATTCTCTCAGCGCGCTCCCCTTTCTTTCGGAACCTTTTGCAGAGACGCATTCGCACGGGAGAGGAAATGACAGAGCGCACGTTGCAGACACCCACCCGCATCGTGTTGGATGAGTCCATCATCCCGCGGAAATACGTGCAGGTCATCCTGCACTGCATGTACACGGATGTGGTCGAGCTCGGGCTGGTGCTACGGGGCAGCCCCTCGGCGGGCAGCCTCGGCGAAGTGCAAGCCCTCGTGTCCGGAGGCCGCGGGGCCAGCACGCGTACCGAGGAGGCCATGGAGCTGTACCATATTGCTCTGTTCTTGGAGTTCAGCATGCTGGCTCAAGGTAATTCATAATCACACACACAAATGAACTAGGAGACAAAAAGAATTTGTTGCCTTGACTTGAATGGTGTGATTGCGTACGAATAACATTTCAATCAAATACTTTGTCACTGTTTTAGTGTTTGTTGAAACATTTCTCGTTTTCAAGGCATGTATTAGAAGTTATTGTTATATGTTAAAATATATATTTATTTTAGTTTGGTTTCATTCCTCAGTGATTTCTTCCTTCCTGTCCACCAACTGCACGAGTGTCTGAGTGCTGCCAAGGTCGCTGCCACAAATTGCTTAAAACCCTCAACACCAGCTGTGATAATGTAGTTAAATAGCCTTGATAGTGAATTTCAAAGTCAATTTGCCTGTCCAGTCTGTCATAATTATAGTGTCTGTTTCTGTGGATTCAATAATATGAGCTGGATTTTGTCATAATTGGCTTGAATTTTTTTTTGTGAATTAATGCCTCGCAAGACTCGGGCCTACTATAATCCCTCCATGCATTCACATAATTTGATATTCTCCCCTTCAAATGGCTTGTGCAGATCACGCTGGCTGTGATGGGGGTGTTAGAGCTGCAGCTTGTGGCAGTAACAGATTGATAAAGGCTGGAAGGTTTGTGTGTGTCTCCAGGGGCCAGCGACTTTACAGGCAGTGTAACCGAGCGTCTGTCAACACTTCATCACTGGGGGATCTTTACTCAGATTACACTGTCTTTTTGACTCTTGCCACTGTTTCAACGTGGCCCCAACAAAATGCTAAAGGTTAAAGCCGTGCCTTGACGCGAAGCAGTCAATTTATCACCTGCGCCTCCTCGAAAGCGATGCGTCTGTGCAGTTTTCAACACACCTAACACAGCTCTTTAATCAAGAAAACCTTAGCAGTACACAGTACTTGAGGTGGTCTGTTTCAGACGCACGCAGAAGTACTGCATTTTTTTTAAATTATACTTTCTATTATCATAACCTGTTATCATCTTATCTTTCAGAGAGCCCTGATAATAGAGATTAGTTTGTCAGAGTGATGCATTAATGGTATGGGCATACATTTTGCCCCATGCGGTAATCAAAGCAGTGTTGTGTCCCATCCAAAACACTTGATAACATTATTTTCAGCTTATTCAAAACCCACTAAAAAAAAAAAAAAAAAAAGTGACACCAGACACTTCACTGAAGGCATTTCCCACTAAAAGCCCTTGAGTGTCGCATTGCTTGTACCTTGCTTTTATCAGATTCTCCACGGCTGAAAGGCTTTTACTATGAAGCAGCTGCAGACACACAACACACTCAGAGGTGTTTTAGCCTCTTGCTATCCTATATTAACGAACTAGCATATGCAGCGGAACCCCCCCTTCAAACATATAGATTAATCAAGATACTGCAGCACCTCGTATTTTTTATGCAAATTCATGCGGCAATCTCGGTACAAATTTAGTTTAAGGTTGAAAGCGGCCGCAGAGTATTTTCTTCAAAGAGGAAGTTGCGAGTAGAGCGCAACACCCTTTTGAGAAACGCACTGTAATAATAAACATGCCTCTGTAAAAGTCTTTTAACAGCCAGGTTAGTCGCACGTAGTTGCAGAAACGATTGTTGACTCAAGGGGTTGAGGACCAATCAGCCTTTTAAAACCTGCGCAGTCATCTGAATAGCACTGTACGCTAATAGCATACACACAGCTGGTTAGACACCACCTCCCTCCCTCCCTCTCTCAAGCTTAGGGTGTCACTATCAGGGTCACTCTTAAGCAAGCGAGCAGACAAATGGTGTCATCCTCACACACCATCGCCTCCTCTCCAACTCCCTCCCACCCCCCTCTCAACAAGTCCCCACTCCGAGGTATTTTTATCCCCTCTGCTCCCTCTCCTTGTGTTCTGCGCGGCTCTAATCGCTTCGCATGAAACCTCAAACGCGGAATGCGGCGAGGCGGTCGAGGTGGACGCGGTGTCATTTTATCCCAATCTCTTTGTCTGCCCTTTAACCTCCCGTCGTTTCCCTTTTTGAGATCCCTCACATTTTCTCAATTTTAAATCTCCGAGGTGTCGCGTCATCGTGGAAACCGCGGGTTAATTACGAGACTCGAGATTTGTCCGTCCCGCGGATTCAGACCTCAGCGGGTGCCACGTCTCTTCAAGAGGCTTATGTCAGGAGTTTCATTTGAAGAGAGCCCTCTCATCTGTCACACCGTCTCTCCCCTTACTTGCTCCTCGGCTCCTTAAGTCCTGCTTTATGACATTTTGGCCCGTGTATTTTTTTTTTTTTTTTTTTTTTTTTTGTGGAGCTCTCTGTCATTCTTTCTTATTAATTCTCAGGATGTGCATCCCTTTATGACTACGTCTCGCTCAAATGGTAACCAGTATTAAAAGCCTCATTAATTTTTCAATTGCTCCGCGCAGATGAGTGCCGGTCCGTGTTACTTCGGCGTGCGCCGCGCAGCGCAATCCTCTCCCTCCAGGCTCGCTGACTGATCTGTGCTTCCAGGGCCCTATCTCGTGTTTTGACCCTAAAATCCCGGTCCTTGAGTGAAAAACAGGCAGATGATTTACATACGCGGGCTTTTGTTTACAGGCCTTTGAGTGCAGTTGACGTTCTAAGTGGTTTTGGAGACAGTGTGATCCATAAACATTTCCAAATAATAACAGCAAGACAAAATGCATACGTCCTCCGGAGTTAGTGCGGTGTGGAGCTGACTGTTGCCCTTCCCGCTGTTGTGTTGATATTCTTGTCAGTCGGCTAAGCTCCAGTGAATGTGGTGTACCACCCGTGGAGAGAGGGGGAGACGGGTTTAGTATTAGATATAATGCTGATTCTAATCTCCACCTCATAATAAAAGTGCAGCGTTTTTAAAAGACTGGCTGTCGCTGTGAATTCTAATGGGCTAACACAGAGCAGAGCTGTTTGCTTTCCCGTGCCACTGGTCCCATGCGGGGAATGGCCTGCTTTTGTGGATGTGTGACTGCTTTCAGGAAAGGGCAAAGATTCAAAGGTGAAAAGACTGAATTGAGCTGAAGCACTTTCTAGGAGGCGAGGAGCAGAGCGAGCCAGCGGCAGACAAGGACACACAGATGTTGTGAATCCGTGCCCCTCTTTCAGGCTTTTTATAGGAGAATTAAAAAAAAGTGCTGGGAATCACATTTCAACTTCATCTTTCTTGTTAATGATGCAGAATTTCCGCCCCCTTTTGAAAACTCTCAGGGCGCCTGCTTCATATTTCACTAACTTTATAGTACGAGTAAAAGCACCCAAAAGGGGAAGTGCACCATAAGTGTTCATGTTCTCATCACAGAATTCGGATTCAAAAGCAAGCGCTCTCAAGTCTGGTGTCCAATTTCCCCGAGTATATGTTCAAAGTGGTGATTTTGGGCCGGAAGGGCAACTTAGATTTTCTCGTTGAAGATAAGATTTTCCCCAGAGGAGCAATGCTGCCGGCCCAACCATGGGCTGATGGACAGGACGGCACGGAATGAGGAAGTTGGCAAACTTGCATTTGGGTTCAGAGCAGCTCAGAATGGACATCAATAAGTCTGACTTTATCTCTACAGATGACGTTTTGTATCAAAAACCGCTGATCAGAGATGGACTCTGAACGCAAGCCACAGAAGCTCTGTCTTTATCGAGGGACTGGCACAGATAGCTTGACCAAACCAATTGTGTTATGTTAATCTAGTGGATGTTAGGTGGTTTTAATTCTGCTTAATGGACACCACTTAGATTAAGTGTGAGTTTAAGTGCCAGTGTAAGCTGAATTTGCAAATCTTGGTTTAGTTTTTTAAACGCCTGCAGCAGCAGGTACATAATTCCCGAAGCCTCCTGTGGCTTTTTAATGCATTTTGATTCAGGCACACGAGCGCGCGCACGTTCGCAGGGTATGTGTGTGCCCGTGCACCGGCGGCGCATTTCCTCGGGCTGCTGTGTTTACTTATCACGGTTAAGAAAAGGCAGCTTGAGACTGAAACACATCAAGGTATCAAAGGCATTTCTGTGGGTTGGTGTGTTACAGGGTAAAGCCGCTGCCTGCTGTTCTGGTATGTGCTCTGATTTAGGAAACGCAGCATGGAGGATGTGGGGGCTACTAGAGCGAGACTCCCTGGGTCAGTGAATACGAGTCAAAACTACTGATGTGTTGGCAGTGAATTCAGAATGACTCTGTGTATTCCAGTAATTGTTTAGTTGAATCACTTTCAGTTGTAACCAATTGACTTTTACGTTCATTCGGTATTCTTGGGCTGAATAACTGTACTTGTTTCCAGAACATGATCCATTTATGTCCATGAAGTGTCCAACTATAGAGGTGTAAACTCCTTGTCAATCTCATTGGCTCCCCCAGGCTGCGAAGACATTGTCGTGGAAAGCTTGTCTCTGGACTCGCTTGTCCCCATTCTGAAGTGGAGCTCCCAGCCGTACGGCTCCAAGTGGGTCCACAGGCAGGCCATGCACTTCCTCTGCGAGGAGTTCAGTCAGGTCGTCACCTCGGACGTTCTCTACGAGCTCAGCAAAGAACACCTTCTCAGCGCAATTCAGTCTGACTACCTACAGGTAAGTAATCACCTGCCACTCTGTTGCTATTCTCTGTGACGCCCCACAATGGAGAAAATATAGCATTTCAAGTGCTTGTTGGCAGAATTTGCTTGCAGGAAATGGCAGCACACTCATACTGACACACACGCAGCCTCCGTCCCAGTCCGACACAATACGCATGTACACACATGCACACACTCATTCTCCAGAGTTTCCAAAGTTACGAAACAAAGTTCTCTGGAGGGAAATGCCTTCAAACCAAGAATCTAATCAAAGCTGAGCTGTCATCCACGCTGCCAAACGGCTCGGGCATTGCACCAGATGGTTGAGGTGAAGAGCTGTAATCCAACTACACAAACAAACCAACCAGGCCCGCGCTTTGCTACGACGCTCCCTGAACATATTGCATTTTCACCTTATGCTAATTTAACAGCGTCCAGCTTCTGTTCTCAACAGTATCTAACCTTGTCCTAATAACACTTCTGTGTCTTTCTTTCTCCCTGTCCTATACCCCTCCCTCTCTGTCCGTCTCTTTCTCTGCACCTTGGTCTCATTCACAGGCGAGTGAACAGGACATTCTCAAGTATGTTGTTAAGTGGGGCGAGCAGCAGCTTATTAAGAGGATGGCAGACAGGGGTAAGATAATACACTCTGTAATTAGCCTCTGAGCAACCCCCCCAACACCCACCCACCCCCCCACCCCTAATTGCTCTGAGGAAATTACCCACTTACCACAGTCTCCAAAACATACTTAAAAGCAAAAAAGAGGCAAACTTTATCCTAGAAATGCAGTCAACAGGAAGTGACTTGGTGTTTGATAGTAGTAGCGTATTGTGTTTAATGACATAATGATAAGTAACAGTGTTCTATAAGGTGCACGGTCAAGGTTATAAGTCATTGTATTGTAGGCTCTAGAAACCTGCTATGGGAATATTTATCCATAATTATTTAAATGGAACAACCAACAGGTTAACTTAAGTGTTTAAAATGTAATAATAGTTGCATAAATTAGCACAGTCATATGCGTTTTATTGAGTAGCTGCCAACGGCCGTTCCTGTCCTTGTTTACCCAGAGCCGAACCTGCTGAGTGGCACAGCCCACAGCGTAAACAAGAGGGGAGTGAAACGGAGAGACCTGGACGTGGAGGAGCTGAAGGAGATTCTGTCCCCCCTCCTGCCCTTCATCCGAACCGAGCACATCTTGCCTCCCAACAGCGATGTCCTCGCTGATGCGGTCAGTGCCTTCCCCGTCTACCTCTCCTCCGGTGCTTTGTGCGTTGAGTCATCGTGACCTTCATAGGCCGAGTAGACCGAGCATTGATCCACATTCTTCACACTGTTCACAGCTTAAAAGGGGTTTGATAAGCACCCCCCCTTCAGACATGCTGCCCACAGCCGAGGGGGGAAAAGCCAACGCCTGGTTACGTCAGAAGAACGCGGGGATCTACGTGCGTCCTCGACTCTTCTCTCCCTACGTGGAGGAGGCCAAGGTAAGACGCAGTCTGTCAGGATTTATGGTGCTTACAGACGGTGCAGGAAGCAGTAGAGCTTCAGCGAGGAACTAACTATTAAAGAGTTATGGGAAAATGTGTGCACCCATTTATAGCCCAGACGTGCTAAAACTAACCATGCCCGGTGGTTGCTATGCACACTCACCAATTACATTCAAGAGTGGCCTTCATCATCTTGACTGAAATTTTCTATATGTCCATTTTTCAAATTTTCCTTCTAACTCATGGGCCTTAACAGGGCCATGAATATTTATGAACATATCCATAGACCAGAGCGAGTCATTATTAGATGAGGTGTCAATCAAGCAGAACTAATTTGCAAAATGTTCTCCGTGTCCTTGAGGTACACACACACACACACACGTCTCGTTTTTTTTTCACTCTCTCTCTCTCTCTTTTTTACATGTCCTCAGTCTGTGCTCGATGAAATGATGGTGGAGCAGACAGACCTGGTGCGTTTGCGACTAGTTCGCATGTCCAACGTCCCGGACACGCTCTATATGGTCAACAACGCCGTGCCTCAGTGCTGTCACATGATCAACCACCAGCAAATAGCAAGCAACTCGCAGCCCACAGCTCCATCCGTTGTGGCAAATGAAATCCCAGGTAGGACATTTATTATGGAAGCCACATGGTTTAAAGATACACACCCACAACGCTATTCAGGAGCTGCACTGGATCTAACAATAAATAATGAATCAATAATGTTTAAAGGTGGTAAAGTGGTTTTAATAAGTAAATTAATCTCTTTGTTGAAATTCTTTGCACCTTTCAGTGCCCCAGCTGACTGTGGTGAAGGAGATGGTCCGCAGGCTGCATGAACTGAGACACACAGAGCAGGTCCAGAGAGCGTATGCCCTCAACTGTGGTGAAGGAGCCACTGTCAGCTATGAGCTGCAGCTGCGGGTGCTGAGGGAGTTTGGTCTGGCAGACGGAGCCACTGAACTTCTGCAGGTTAGCAAAAAAGCACAAACTTTGTCCCCTGGGGTTAGAAGAGCAGTGGAGGGCTAATTCTGGTGCACCAGTGGAGTGGGAAGGCAGAAGACACAGACGGACCACAGTAACCACACAGCTAGTTCAGACCATAACAACACAGCCCAAAAAAAAAAAAAATTGAAAATTTAAATAGTGTTGTGTTGTCAGCACAACAGCGGGCATGGACTCACGCTTTGTTTTTGTTTTTCAGAATCCGTACAAGTTCTTCCCTGACGAACGGTTTGGAGACGAGAGTCCGATTCTGGCCCTCCGCCAAGTGGGCCGTTGTCGGGTAAACAGCAGCCCAGCCATGGATAGCATGTTCACTGAGCTGGAAGGAGTTGCAGGCTTCCACCCTCCCCTGCCTCCCCCGCCTCCCCCGTACCACCCCCCTACCACGCCCAGTCATGCCCAGCTCAAGGGCGCCTGGCGACCTCGCGTACCCCTGCCCACCCCCACCCGCTCCTTCTCCTACCCCTGCAACCGCACCCTCATCCAGCGCCATGCGGGCACCAAGCATGGCAGCTCAGACTACTCGTCTGTGCCCAGGCCCCAGCCTCCAGACTGCACCAACCCGCAGGCCATGGGCCGAGCTTTGCTTTCAGACCAGCAAGCGGTGAGTCTTGCAGGACTCCTTGTGCTACATTTTTATTTATCAAATGCAATCACGAGGTTTATGCTTAGGGACACGCACGTGTTGACTGTCAGGCATTTCACCGGTTTGTATTTCTTTCCCAATGCAGATGAATATGGAACCTGTTCGGAGGGAGTTCATGCCTGATATCGCGCTGGGTGTCTCAGTCATGTCCCTGAGGGAGCAGCACATGGCAGAGATGGACAGGGATGGTCCTCACAGCCCCATGGGCCCCTCAGGCCACCATCTGCCACACGGGCCCTGCCATTCAGTACGCCTCAGCCACGGCCATGGCCCCGGACACGGCCACTCCTGCAAGAGACACGCTCCTGAACCCAAACTGGAGGCTCAAGCCGAGTTCCCTGACCTCTACGACTTCTCCTGTCGACCCGCAACCCCGACCTCCACTCACCCTCTGCCCTCCTTTGCAGGACCAGACTTGTACAGCCACAGCTGCGCACCCTCCAGCTCCTATCCTCCCCCTTACGTTTCTGACTCTCAGTCCCAGGGCCACACGCAGGGACGGACCGCCCCGGACCCATTACGGCTGGATGTCCTCAGCATAACCTCTCAGAGGCACGACGGAGTCCTTGCCAGCCCGTCTGGGGCCCACGCAAGGATGGGACATATCCCAAAGGGGCGATCCAATGAGACAGACTTGACTCATGGCTTAGGCCATTTACGGTCCCCCAGTGGAAACATGGACAGCTATGAGGAGAGGCACATAGGACCTAGAGACGGCCCGGAGGACATGGTTCTAGCCGGAGATTCATCGGGCCCGGGGTCCCTCCAGCAGCCTCACAGAAACAGTGTTGGTGAGGAGATTGTCAGAGACCGCAGGTCACCCAGCAAGCCTGACTACCCTTATAAGAAATCTGCACTTTAACCCCACTTCAGGACCAGGGGTTGAGTTGAGAAAAGGGAAAAAGTGATGAGTGGCTGTCCGTCATTATGGATGGCAAAGCACTAAAAGTGTGCCTGCATGTATGCGTGTGTGATTGAGGGGAGGAGGGGAAAGGGGTGGTCGATGGTCACTATTTATAGAATCTGTCCTTTTGTCCTACCTCTATCGCACTGTGCTATCCATCACACAGTAAGAGTATGGAACAGAGTAAGAGCTGTAGGTTAGCCGTCGATGCAAGTCCACCTAGTCCTGCTGGTCTAGGGGATTACATCGGCCCTCGTGGGATGATCTGGCCTCTTGAGTTTTATTGTTAAGCCCTATGAATGCTGTGTGAGGAGGTGTCAATAGTAGATGAAGCTGTTACGAACTGAACAAAGATTATGTTGGTCTGCTCTGTCCCTGGCACAGAATAGGCAGATCATTGGATAAGGATCTCAGTTTACACAAGTGAACAATGGCACAATGTCTGGGACAGAGTATTGTGATAACATCGCATGTAAATATGTCTGGTTGTATTCTTTTCCTCCCATGACTTGCATTTCCATTTCTTCCTATAGCATGCCTTCAGTAACCCACCTGACTACATTTCCCCTCCTGGCCCTCTTTCTGCTCTGCTGATGAGTAATGGGCCAAGACTTGGTCACACAAAAAGCAGGAATCGGATCTGACAGGAAGTAGGTCATCAGAGCTCATCATTCTCAAGTAACCGAGTCTGATAATTGTGGCAGGCGTTAACCATCGCGGCCTCCCTGTCTAGCTGAGGGGTTTTTCAGCCAGACCGGGCGGCACGTGGGCAGGAGGATCACAGGTGGGTTCATTACTGAGATACAGCGGAAAATATGGGGGTGCCATGGCAACTGACATACAGTGATCAAACAGGAGGGTTTGGGGGGTCGGCTGGATTTGCAGCCGGAGCAGGTGTGTGAGCGTGAGTCTGTGCGCGAGGATAACTTTGGTACACGCAGGTGTTAGACAATCTCAGTACTGTACACACCCTTCTTTGGTCAGGTCTGTTTGTACATATCAGAGTGTGAGGGGGTTATTAGTGGTCAGCGTGTTTGAGGTCCCTCTCATTCTGTTCACCATTTAAGTAATCAAAGCTAAAGCCTTAACAAGTGCTTTGAATATTCAGTTGTAGCTATTCAATTAAGTATGATGTCATTATATTGCAACCCCTGCTTATTTGACTGTTCTCTTCACTACAGACACATACACTGCAGTTTTTTCTTACGGTAGAGGTGGATTTCACTAACCCCAAATGCTAAACCATGTATATACATCCGGCCTCCATCTCACCACCTCATGGGAGATCGCGGATGTGCATAGCCAGTGTTGATACTGTTGAATATACTGTTAAAGAGCCGCAGCAGCTGTAGCTCCACAACCCTGCAAGTACACGCATAAAAAAAGTCTGTTACAGCCAGAAGCTGGCATGCAACCTCACGTATGAGTATCATTGCACTGTAGGAGCCATCTGTTTGTTAGCAGAAGGGAAAAAGAAAAAAAAAAGAACAAATGAATCTCGAACAAAAGGAATCTTTCATTGAAGAAAAGTTGGCGATTGCTGGCTCATATCTCCAATAGAAATTGTATATAATGAATTGAGTTCCACGCGTTCTGGTCGAATTTTTAATGGTTTCTATCACATTTTAGTGGTTGTTGAAGGTCCGTGTTTTTACTGTAGTGGACGACACTGTGTACTTGTCTTTGTCATGAAATCTCACTAAGAATGTGTGGTATAAAACTTCAAGATTGTGTCTCGAAATCCATTTTGTTCTTAAATGTCTCGCATTTAGGGCAGTTTGTTCAATATTGTAGGTGGCGTGAATAACCATGTTTGTTGAGATGTCTCCCCCCACCCACCCCCCCCCCCTTTTTTTTTTTTTACTTTAAAAGTAACAGGAATATGTAGAGCATTGAAGATACTAGCTCTCTGCTTAGCTGTGATGGAGATGCCAAGCAGAAAAATAATTTTTCCGTCATGGTTGCTTCATGGGGAAAAAATGCAAAACTCCAGATTCTTCCCCATGTTCATGTTGGGTAGTTGTTTTATTTTCCAGGACAATGTTCCATTGAGTAAAAGTCCTTGTTTTGCTCTTTGCTGTAGAGAAGTCAGTGCCTTCCCCTGCCTGCGGCTGGGCTTTTATTGGAGAAGTGACTTTGATGTCTATGCAAGCTCTTTTCTACCAGCTTACCAGCCTGCATCAAATAGGTCTTTAAAATCTCATGTAGCTTGTTTTGTGTACATAGTGTTATTTAGCACCTTTTGAAATTCAACCATCTGAAATGTGTGATTGCTTGTGTTGAATTGTAACAGGTACATTGTACTTGTATGGTATCATAGAAACCATGTTTGTAGATTGATATTAAGTTGCATTTAGTTTCACTGAATCTATTTTTCTACTGTCACCTCAGAAGGTGCGTAACAGTGGTTCAACTTGGGCATCCTCAAAATAAATTGGTTTGATATTATGAATACTGATGTCAGCTCGACTCTTTGTTCATTAGCAACGCGTTTTATTCAGAGCATTAATCCACGTTCACACCGCTTTCACGGACGACTCCGTCCGAAACTGGTCGCCACCAGAAAACACCAGCAACGTAAACACTGTGTCACAGATTTCAAACAAAACGAGAAATGTTGGCAAGAAGTTACGTGGTAGCACCGTGATCATGTGAAAATGTTAACCTAGTCGAAGCAAGTGGCGAAACACAATTTTTGTTCATAGAAATGTATCGGTGTGCAACATCTATGAATGTTTCAAATAACAAACTCATTCAAAGTTAAGGCATCATCATAAATCAATAAAAAATGAACATAAAACTCTAACCTCAGAACAGCAATATTTAGTAGTCTTTGTACTACTTTCTTTTGTTCAAGCTTGGGGAATCCCACTGGTTGCAGCAAAAACAGACTTTATTTAAGAGAAAGGAAAAAGGTCACATTCATTCAAAGCACCATATGAACCCAGCATATGATGGTAGCAGCGTGGACTCCTCCTTACTGATATCCCGCATTAGTTCTGCGTCTTTTCCTGGCCCGCAGCTCTTCAAAGAACTGATGTACAGCTTCGACCGTGACCGTCTGATGTAAACATGGAAGAAATGGGTTAGGTTGGGGATTAAGAGGGTGGCGGGGAGGAAATGACAAACATAACTTGCAAAGGGCGTGTATTTCTCACCTTTCCTTCAGAAGCACACTGGCTTAAAAATGCACCAACCGAAGTCTTCATTTCGTTGAAACCTGAGGGAAGAACATGTGATGCATTAGTCCCCAATGAATCGTCTCTCCCTTATACAGAATTTCACTTTACATGATTATGTCCTAGGGGGAAAACCGACCCCCGCGCTCACCGTAAATGACCTCCAGCTGCTGTACGCGGTCCATTGAGCTGGTCAGCGCCATCAGCGGGTGCTGCCCAAACGGTTCATCCAAGCCCTTCTTCTCATAAGCCAGAACAGTGTCCGACTGATCCATTAAGAACTGCACCTCTGCAGCCACATAGGCCCTCTAAAGCACCGATGCAACACACAAGGGACGAGCGTTAATTAAAAATATTGCTCATGTACGTCATCTGCGGTGAAGCCTACGCCGTAATCTTTGAGCTGGTGTTTGTGCAGCCTACCTTGCAGCTTGTGCAGGTGCAGAGCTCGGAGCGCCAGCTGTAAGGCCAGAACACCGCTCCCCGCCGCTGTGTCTCCGGCCCCCGGCCCTGCAGCTCCTTCAGCTTGCACTCCACAGCTTTGGTCGCGGCCTTTCCAGGGCTGCTGGTCATTTCCTCGTGGGTGCGCTTGCACGGGGAACTCCTGTTAGACACTTCCTGGTATAGAGACGATAAAGGTGTGAGTGAGTAACTGATGTGGCGGCAGGAGAAACACATGACAACACCTGGGCTTTGTTAAACATCCCCTCACACGCGGGGCATGGCTGAAGGCGACCGACACGATGACATGGCTGGGTGATGAAAATCACCAGTTTACAGTAAGCTGTCCTGTGAAGCCTGGCCAAAGCCGTCTACGGAGCAGGGGAAGCGGTGCCTCATGGGTCATTTCTCCTGTAATTACCCAGAGGAGGGGAAGGCACGATAACAGGAGCCGGAGCCTGCTCTCTGGGGCTAATCTGCTCATTTACCCACTAACCCCACCTAGTGGCACAATGAGATAAAACATCTTTACTCCAATACTGACCCTGTAAACGCCACATAGCTAACACAAAGTCGTAGCTGCCTGTGGAGGGTTTATAGAGGAAATACACCAATAAACTATCAGAAACACTAACCATGCTCTACTGTTATTAAAATACGTCTGTCGACAAGTATAAGGAAGCAAAGCTTTTATCTATAAATGCAAAACATTCCACTAAATACTGAATCTAACGTGTGAAAGATTTTTTATATACATATGTTACCAAATAGATAAAACAAGAAAATGACTGGTAAAAAGAGACCTTTTCTAAATCAATCATGAGCACATTTGAATGAAAATTACACCTCTGGATTGAAAAGTAACAGGATGTCTAAAGTCAAAGGCTGTTGTTTTGCAATTATTAAACCTATTGTAGCAGATATAGTGTTATATTAATACACATTTGAAGACCCTCCGCCTCTCTAGTGTCCATCCATTGTCACTCTACATACCACAATTTATCCATTAAAAATAATAACTAAATAAATAAATAAATGTTTCTCACCTCCTGCTTTGTGTGATCGTGACTGGTGGACGGCTCCTCCTCCCTCCTTGGACAGGGCTCACAGTCCTCTTCCTCAACATTGACCTCTACGTCCTCCTCCTCAGGGTGACCGATGCTAATCACAGGCGGCTCTGGAGAAAGAACGGCACATTCATCAGTCTCAGTTTTGGAGTTAAAGTCGCCCGCCTGTGACAAGCGGCGCCGAGCGGACAGTCACCTGCGAAGTGAGCGGCGTACGTCCACAAGAAAGGCGCCTTGTTCATGCAGGCCTCGCACACCATCTCTTGCAGGTCCTCGGGCTCCACCACAGTGCAACCTAAGTGCTGTTAAAGACAAACGAGGAGGGCTGAATATTCAAGGGAGTGCTCGAATGTGAGTCAGGCTGAAAGAAGAGCTCATCTCGTCTCGTACCCTGCTGTGAAACCAGTCCTCACAGATGACACACTGAATCATCTCATCGGCATCCTATAAAAAAAAAAAAAAAAAAAACAATTTCATGTAGTGACAGAAAAAAACAGACATAATCTGATTTACATGAGAGGCAAAACAAATACCTGTTCATCTGTGTCTGGGTACGGGCGGTCACATGTGCAATAGCAGCCATTGAAGTTGTGATTATACTGATTGCTAACGTTTTCCTCATCTTTGGTCTGTGAACACAAGGGATATAATAAGTTCAAAGTTCAGAACACGAACAGCAGGGAGACACGGCGGTAGAGGTTCAAAGGACTCACAGGGTTTAGCTGGCACTGGAAGTCAGGAAACTTGCTATTTCCACAATCACAGCGAAAGTTTCTACAAGAGAAACAGAACAATTTGTGAAATGGATAAAGGGAAACGGTCAGTACACACAGATTTTTTATCAATCTTGTTACCTTTTGGTGTACAGTTCAAATATATCATGTCCATCGTGGCATTTGTTGGCGCAGGCCAGACAAACCCCAGCAGGCTCTGCAGCGTTGGGAGTGCAAGTGTTGCAGGCAAAAACTGCTTGTCTCTTCACATAACCCTGCACCAAAGTAGGAAATGTAAATCAACGGAAGCACCATGCAAATCATTGATGCCAAGATGCCTGGACTAAAGAACTGAACTAAAGGTTTCATTTTCGGATTATCACAAGATTAGTCTTAAAACCCTACATGCAAAGCAAACTGGAAGAAATCATGATAACATGTAACACAGCTATCGTGTGAAAATCTCGCAGTTAACCCAGACACTCAATCTTGTGAATCTAAAATCGCGATAGTACCAGACGAGCGCTGCAGAGTATGCGGTGCAGGAGGTTTCTCTTACCTGGGAATAAGAGCAGTTTTCTGGGTCGCTTCCAGCGAGCACACACAGAGCCTGCTCGATCTCCTCCTCGGTGACAAGAGCACCGTCGACATCAGAGTCCCCGTTATTTGCAGCCATCCTGAGACCAGCGGGAACACAAACGCACAATCAAACACAAGGGGTCCGCGCAAGACAACACTGTTGATAATAAATGAGTGTGCTGTTCCGGGCGGGAGTTTGGGACGAGACCACGTGGAGGAAGTGACGAAACGTACTGCTTCACGAGCTACAAAAAGCACCTGGTGGTGTATGTAAAAAAATACTACTATTGTTTCCTATTTTAATATAGACGGCGGCGTTGGTGTATTTATTTATTTTTAAATGAATAGTCTTTAATTAATGGTTATTGGTTTTTAATTATTTACAGATCAGAAGCACGTTTATAATAGAAAAATATGACGCAGTTATAGTTTGTTTTATTAAAAATGTTTATGACAACATGCTCAACAAATACGATACAAAAACGGCAACTAGCAACCGCCAATGTATTATTAATAATAGATCACAGCTCATTTATAGGAAATTAGTTCGGGGTTTATTGATATAAACAAAACATTAGACAGAAATGGTCAACGCGGTATAAACGGTGCCTTGATTGAAATCGCTTCTATGTGGCCAACTAACATTATTAGGATTAACACTGAGCGAAAAAATAGCCACGGAGTATCATTCAAAATGGTTACTAATGTTCAAACTCGTTCAGTATAGATGGGCATTTGTTTCTTCTCATAACAGAACCTAGTTAGATTTAAAAATAAAAAAAATCACGTTAATATAAAAGCTACATACCCTTTCCAGTGGTAAATAGTAGCCTGGAGAAAGTATTAAAAAACTGCGTCCCCCTCTCTCCGTCCGGTCGAGCAGAGTTTGTGCCTTTGTGTACTTTCAAAAACGTGTTTGTTTGTTTATTTGGCTGCGGATAAACTCTAGGAATATTCTCAAACCCGCGGCTTTGAAAAGAAAACAACAAAACACTGGGAACTGGAATCTTTTCGAGTCCTCTTTCTTTTTCTTTTCTTTTGTTTATTTATGCATTTATCTAGACGGATCTCCAGAGGACTATAGAAGATGGGGATTAATATATTTGTCTATTGATTTATCTATCGTGTGCAAAAAAACAAAAAACAAAACAAAACACAAAGATCAATATCAAAATGAAAACAGGACAAATATGGATTCTTAGACATCAAATAATACGTGTACCTCTTAATTAAAAGAATATAACACTTGAAGCACTAGTGGTCTGCTGTATTTTGGTTCTGGGTGTATGTTGCAGTGTTTTTCCAGTGGAGGGCACCACTGCGACATGTTTGTCTGCTGTGTACAGACAGAAGGAACAGACTGAACTTCTCCGACCGCAACAAGGTTTTTTAAAGGAAATACCACCATAAGTAAAACAAAGAGACGATTAATGAGTCAGGAACCAAACAGTGAATTTTTCTCTGTTGGCAGAAAATGGTCTTAATCAGTCAAGGATCTTAAGCAGAATTACGACATGTTTACTCACTACATCGTGCACTTGCTGCTTTTCTGTGTTTTTGTATCTTAAACAAATAAATGTGAGGTTTGGACTATAAAAGCAAACATATTAGAATCTATGTAAATGTTTTCTAAAGGATGTTTTTTTGCATTTGCAATTTCTAACATTTTATGTACAAACATATTAACCAGCCATTGTTAAGTAACACTGAGTGAAATGACGGGTTAATTAGTTAACTAAAAGCGCTTTAAAACCGGCCACGCAGTGATTCGACGGTGTGAGGCGGTGTTTTCCGAGCTGCTCCTGAAGGCAGCATCAGTCTCCTGGATCATCCTGGGTGTGTGCAGCCAGTCAGTCAGTCAGTCAGCCAGCCAGGCAGTTAGTCAGTCAGTCAGTCCAGCTCAGAGCCACACAGTGAGAAAACACATCTCAACGTGAGTCCGGTCGGCCGTGCCTGTCATCTGTCACCGTGTTCGCTGCTCCTTCTCCCGCGGACGGACCGACAATGGGAAACTACCCGAGCTAGTTTCTGAAGAGGACGCGGATCCGGAGGGGGGACTGTGCTAAAACTACCAGGTTAGTTAGCTCAGCGTAGCCTGTCGCTGTCAGCTTTATCCAGTTCACTCAGTTGCTTCGCGTTTTCCTTTCCTCGCTAGCCAGCGGTTGCTGCCCCCGCCAGCGTTTTTGAGATCGTGTTCAACCATTTCAGGTTTGTCAGCATTGTTAGCAGGCTAGCTGTCCTAATTGAATGCCTTCGCTTTAGCTATGCAGCTATATCCCTGCACAGTGGAGCCAGCTAACGTTAGCAGTTGAGGTTATCCGCACAAAAAAAAAAAAGAAAAGAAAAGAAAAACAGTGACAAAAAATACAAACAAGGGAGAGGGGTGGGTTCCCCTGATGTTGTACCACGCTCATTGTTAAATCATGTTTGGGCGACAGGAGCATGCTAACCACGGGGAGAGGTGTAGGCGAAGAGAAAGCGCCACTTCTGGTTTGTTAGTTGAACGTATCAGAAATCGAGTGGTGAACTTGAGTGTCCCCCTCATCGCCCTGGTTGGCTGCTGTGTGACTATATAAAGTGGTTTCCTGTTGCCGTCCATACAGGTTGAGGACTTGAGACGCACCGTTCACCTCCAGAGCAGGAGCGCAGTGGACATGCAGACTTTCCTGAAAGGCCGGAGAGTGGGCTACTGGCTCAGCGAGAAGAAGATGAAGAAACTGAATTTTCAGGCCTTTGCCGATTTGTGCAGGTACGTGCTCGTGGCACCAATATATGTTGCATCCAGCGTTTTTTTTTTTTTTTTTTTTTTCTCTTTGCGTCCCCACTGTGGGTCATCAACAATTTATGTCACAGTGAATTAAGAGCTGCTTTCACACACAGACAAGTGAACTTCCTCTTCAGTCAATGACAAAAGAAACCCCGTGAGCACCTATTCTCCTCTTACAGGGAATAGCCCCTTTGAATATTTTATTTGAACTTTCTCTCCCATTCCTAAACCACCTTTTTAACTTCCCTGGCTGTTTATGGCTGTTGAGCATTTCAAGGGTACTGACACGGCCTGCGGCTGCTCTGCTTATTTGATTGCTCCAGTTTCTGAAATGTTAGGAAATGTGCCACCAGTAGGTCTTGTTTGTTATGGTGTGTTCAGTGCTTGTTGAGACACGATGCATGAAGGGATCGAGTGTAGAAAGGACGCCTCACAGTGGTCTCAGGTGTGTGTATTCGACGTGCAGCTGAAACGCGTGTTATTATTTAGTTACCTGTCCTAGAGTTTAAGTCTTAAAGGCTGTTTTTCGAAGCATAGCATAGTGTTTTTGCATCACTTGTAGTTACGGTTACAAGTCTGGGATTTCTGCAGAAAATCGTGTTGTTGACATTTTTTTTCTATCGACAAATCGAAAGGCCATACCTGTTCAGATGCGCGATCAGAACACAAATTAATTCAAGTGTGCATATCTGATTTAACGCAGATCTGATCTGTCAGCCCTGAGGCAGCTTTTTGATATTTGAACATTATCTTGTTGTAGCTTATCCATGACCAGCAGACTAAGACGTTATGTAAGTTGCAATCAAAAGGGCTTGTAGTTTTGAGGCAAGTATGTTTCTCGGAGAGGTGAACTCTCCCTCACTGATTCCCGATAGCTAGTGTGCACTGTATTGGACTAGGGAAGGGCAGTAGTCTTATCGTCTCTTGTTTCACCATCGCCTTGGTGCCTGTGCTCTTTCAATTATTGCGTAATCGTCTGACCGCAATATTGCTTCAATTCAACCGTATAAAAACAGCTGCGTGAAACTAACAAATATGTAATTTCCATCAGTGCTTTCACGCCTCACTGTGTGAGGTTTGATGGGTGCGTTCTTTTGTTATATATGTCTATATATATATATATACATATATGAGCATCAGTTTAGGCCACAACACCTCAGCACAACTGTGGTGAAAGGAGATCTCAACAATGCGGAGAAGGCAATTTGTCAGATGCTAACACTACAAATCTAGACTACAGATCGACCACGGCATCCAAGTCACCAAACAAGACATCCCACAGCAGTAAGTGTAAATCTGACAATATCACTGTCAAAGAAATGCAGCCGTTTATTACAGATAGAAAAACAAGCAGCACAGGTTGGACAAACCATTAAATCATTAATCACAGTTAATTGTATGTTCATTAATCGTCAACTAAAATTTCATGAGTGTGAGGTCCTTGTTTGGGGCGGCTGTAATCCCGAAGACTCGGACGATAAAATGAATCCCGCTAAGTTTGAGAGAGAGAGAGTGTGAAAGACATTTTAAAGTGTCCACCAGTTGTTTGATTTTGCCCGAGTAGGTCACGTATGTTGACAGTGTGCTGTGAGGGATTTTCACCTTTTCCAACCGGTTTGTTGCTTCACAAATCGACCTGACCGAGCCAGCGCAGATTACCACGCGTTAATCCACAAAACATTTTTAATCTCTTCATAAACCTCTCAGCTACTCTCCTCCTCCTCCTCTTCCTCCTCCTCCCCCTTCTCTCCTTCTATCGTTCTGCTGATAAACTGTGGCCTGTTTGCCGCGAAGGGCTGTGATGTTTGAGACAGAAGATCGAGCCTCTTCGCCAGCCTTTAAGAACAAAAGCAAATAGCTGCACACGTAAATAAAAAAAGAACCGCAGAGAGAATGGGAGAGTGATCATGACTCTGTTTTCTGAATCTTTCACTGACACAAGTTCTCCTTTTTTGTCATGTGTCTCGGCCGTATAGCATGTTAGAAAACAAAAAGTCATGTTCAGGAGGAAGGAAATGATGGAACTAAGATAATCTTCTGAGGTATACACTTTTTTTCCCCCCCAAATAGACCTTTCGTATAGTCAGTCATAAACCTCCTCAGGGCCTGCTGTTCTGCATCAGTGATGATTTTTACTCCGCAGATAGGCGTGTTTATTCTATTTAAACAGTGACTGATCAGATTCTTTCCCCTGTCATCACGTGGCATGCAGCTGACATTGCTAAGTGCTTCATGTCTGTCCTGTCTCATACAGCTGGACTTAAAAGATTCATGCTGGTCAGACCCACTTGGGTTTATGTTCGTCTCGCGTAAGCTTGCGCAGCGATTTAAGGGGCTTCTCACCGATTCGCATGTACCTGATTTGGAAAACGCGGCGATGCCCCTGAGAGCAGGCAGGCTGTCGGATAATGTGAAAATATTGTCGCTTTATCCTGGGAAAGCAGGTTACATTTAATTCTACCTACTTGTATATACATTGATTATTTAAAAGCGTGTGATGAGACTCGCCCTAAAAGATATTATCATGTCAAACTGATATCTCTTCTTTATCTTGTCTAGTTCACTTTATCATTCTTGTGTCAAGATTATAAATTAGAACGCTAGACAAAATTTAACAATAAAATCTATATTAATTTTTATTTACCTTTGTATGATCATTAGGAACGCCCAAGACGCCCGCAACTCCATTATATCATTTAACTTTATCAGTATGTCAGCACAATCTCAAACGCGCCCTGTTATAAACTTTGCACCGTCGTGCAGTCTTTACAGACTGTACGTAGCGCTCTATAAAAACCAAACCTGAGGGTTGGAGTTTATAAATGACACCGCGTGTCAGTTATAAATCCCTTTTTTTTCCTCTACATGTCCGTGCACTTGTGGTGTTAAAAAGTTCTGGCGCCGACTCGCTCCTCTGCTGGGTCTTCTCCTTCATCCCTTTTCACTCCGCCTGCTGTGTAACAGTATCGGAGAGCAAGCGATCTCCATATCTGAGATGGGACGAAACCAAAGGCCCCATTCACTTCACATGAAACGCTCCAGCTGCGGTATTAAATATCCACATTGTTGTGGAGCGGTGAATGGCTGCGCTGCTGTTACCATGGGGCCGTATCCTCAAAAACAACTGGGTTGGACTGGCTGGGTTAGTGGTAGTCCTCGACGTGTTTGTTGTCATTGCAGCCAGCCCCCACCCACCCAACTAGGAACTGGTTGTGTTTGCTATTCAGGTCCCACAGAAGACTCTTGACAAGCCAGCAGAACCAGGTTTGTGCAAATGCACTTTGGGTTTTAGTTGTTTATCTCAGCGGGTTGGACCATTATACGTCGGGGGCATCGTGCAGAGCTTTGACGGGTTTGTTAAAAACAACCTCAAAGTCATCTCGTGGTCAGATTTATGCACAAATGATTCCTTAATTCTGCTGTTTAGATAAGGAGGAGAGGTCGGCCCCCACACCAGATTTCTGTGCCGTGTCTGGAAAGCAGAAGAGTTTTCCATGGAGATTTTGTTTTTCAGTCATAATAATCCTACTTTCCTGCCCTGCCATCAAACAATGCAGATTATCTATTGAAGAGTCTTCTGTTGAGTCCTTATTTTGGAGTGTAAAAAGCTTTCTCTGTTTGAAATGAACATGTTTTAAAGGAAAAAAGGAGAGTTCAGGTGATAGAAAGTATATTTTTTATTTAATAAAGAACACTAAATAGTTGTAAAGGAATATAAATTTGAATCTTTGCGCCTGTATGTACTTAAGCTGTTGTTTCTAGACACTGAAAGACATTTTATTGTCTGTCCAGTTTATGTTGTAGTTTTTAGGTCCTTAAATTCCTAGTCTGTTTATAATCATAGTCATGTTATTTATAATAAAACATGTATTTTTTTTTGTCTTTTTCAGGAAAAGGGGAATAGAAGTTGTTCAGGTGAGTGAAAAACACGTTTGTTCAGTTGCACTGTGTCCTAGCGAGAGGCCATTTTGTCAGAAGAGCTGTTAAAATGGATACGTCAAACACAAACTCCTTTCAACGCTACAAACTAGAAAAAAATCCTTTTCATTTACGTCTAAAACTAATTAATTAAAAAGACCAATTGATTTGGCCATAACCGTGAACTTAAATGAATATTGTTATTTATTTACAACCTTAAACCAAACCCTTTAGCACATTTCCATTTTTACAGACTTCTGCTGTAAACTGTGTTGAGTTTGTAACCCCCTGCATACATGATGTACGTACATATGAGGACCGACAGTTCTTTACATCGCTATTTACTAACCCGGAGATTTTAATATATTCCGTGAGCAGCCAAAAGAAAGGATGATCTGTGTAGTAATTGTTTAACCCTAGTCAAGGGTGCCAAGTAACGTTCCAGTAAATACAGGCCCCGGAGAAGTGAAGGCTGCCTTCTTTAATGGATATTCCACAGTGTACTTACTCGGAGTAAGTAAACGCAGCACACACAGGAGCATAGTCACAGTTGCCACTAAGTTATGGGAGCTCAGTGCAGAAAAGGATCTGTCAGTGTAAGTGCTCTCTGCAATCGAGGAGGAAATTATCTGGCCTTTTTTCTCCCGTTTCTTTTCTTCCTGGGGGCAGGGGGTTATTTTTTTCCCCCCTTCGCTTCGAGGTTACTTTTTTCCTCTCTCTCTCTCTCTTTCGCGCTGACGATATCAGCACACCCAGAAAGAGTCCCTCTATTCCCTTGTCCTGGGAATAGTCCCAAAGTAAGCAGGGCTTTGTTTCCCACTGTGCATTCAGTCCCTCCTGGGAGACGGCGGATCCTCACAGACCCTTCAAGTGCCCAGAGGCCTGGAACAGCGCTGCGGCCTTCGCTGTTTTCTCTTTTCCCGGGACTACCTGTTGTCCCTGGAATTTCTGTCCCACTCAAATCGGGGCTTTTATTTGTAGCTTGGTGTCGCTGCCATTTTAGGGAGGGCACACCAGTTGATTCAGACGTGCACCCAATGCCAGTCAGTGCCCGTAGTGTCATGGTTACATCAGACGTCAAGATAAAGGTAGCTATTGTAATGCATTGTACAAAGATGCCTTCTCTGGTTGCACTGCTTAATTCCCAGCGCAGAGGACCATATGCTGTCATTTTACACAATGACACAATTATTTAAAGATAGGCTTTGTGTTTGAAGTCATGTGTTATGTGTTATGCATTGTGTTGCGCAATTACTGTTGTCGGTGTATTTTAAGCCAAAACACGCCGCTACTAATAGAATTAATCGTCACACAAAGCGTGACATTAGGTTTGAGACGGTGACATAACACAATTGATGGAGAGATAAACAGGAGACGTTGGAAAGGAAAGGGTTGAGGAAGTTTTGGTTCATTATATGCACAATATTTGATTTCAGATGAAGTGCTTTGTTTATGTTGTATTAATTTGTTTTTTTAAGCTTTGAGGAAGGATGGGAGTGGGGTTATGTGGATTTTAAGGACATTTAACCTTCTCCGCAAGGCTAGAGTAGAATACGAATACCAATTTATCTGTTACAGCCGGCTTAATCGCCTAACCTTGTCCCAGTGGTCTGACAGACGAGCTGACCCTGGCGATAACGACTCATCCTCGGCCAACCAAGGATAAATGGCTGCTTCTGGCAAATAAGCAAACTACGTCATCATAAGGGCTGTGAACCATATGAACTAACTTTTTTAACATGGTTTTAACGCACAAATGTTAACCAACAGGCTGATAGGCAGATAAAGTAAACCGTGGTTTAAAACACCTGATTTTTAGGCGTATTATTGACCGGCTCAGTCGCTGATTTAACTAGAAAATAAATAGTGGTTTGAGCATTAATACAAGTAATTGTTAGCTGCAGACACACGCTCATCTAAATAAAGAAGAGACAAGACATGCATATAATTATTAGTACATTTATACCTGCTCTCTCTATATATAGATAGATAGATAGAGCTATACACACACACACGCACACACACATATATAAATATATGGTAAGTGATTATGCAGGGGGTTGGCCGTGGTCAAGATGTTACCCTGTGTGAACTGATCTTTGCTAAATCTGGCAGCCCCAGGGAGTTAATTTTATATTTCCATCCCCAGTGTGGGAAAGCCGTCCACATGTATACCCCTCATGCCTCTTTTGTTTGACTTTTACCATTTCTCCGTAAAGCACTAGTGGCTCTTAACAAGCCCGTCATTACGCTCGGCTCGTCTCTGCTTCTCACCCCTCCATTTCCCCTTTGCCTCCTCTGCACAGTTTTTCAGCTCATCAATACTGACCCTTTAGCCCCGAGCTCATGAGAGCCGTCCTCCCAGTGCGCCGTACATTAGCCCGTCTATATTTCAGAGCTGATGACATTAACTCACCAGGCCTGGCTTCAAGGAAGTCAATATATTTCGCTCTCGGAGAAAGAACCCGTCACAGCAAATGGTCATTGTTTGAGTGAGCTGTCGAAAGGGAAGTTATTGAGTTACAGTTTTTTATCATATGCTAAGTGCTTCGAAATTTAAAGTCAATTTCCAGCATACCGCTGTATCTCGGCCGCACATCGAATTTGTGGAGGCTGACAAACAGAAGCCCAGAGAAGGTAGATGTGCTGTGACCCAAACGCGGCTTATTAGGAATTAACGTGTAGTGACTTTAATATGGTTGAAACAAATGCACGTAAAGCTTCACCACAAATGTTTCCGTGTCATTGCAGCGAATCAAAAATAGATGTGTTTACAGATGCAGTTTATTTTCATGCTGATGTTAATGTGTCAATATTGACCTATTTAAAAGAAAATTAAAAGAAAAAGAGAGACAATCTGTTTTCGGTTCCAGACGGGGAACACGACGAATGACATAATCAACAGTTTGACCACGATGAACTGTACTTCCTCTGCCCTCCTCAATGGGCTTGGTTGAGTTATGGAGGTTCTTTTATCGCTGGTATTAGTTGTCGTCCTTTGTGACTTGTGAACGTGTTCTCTAAATGTTACAGTACCTGCAGAGCCACTTCTGTCACTCTTAACCTTTACTGAACAAAGTGTTTGCGTTAACGTCGAGCTGAAAGGTAGTTGTTTCATCAGCTTTCATTGCTCAACGCAGCAGAGAGGGATGTCAAGATGCCATTAGCTTGTAATTCTGCTGGAGGTTCACTTTCACGTTTTTTTAGTCTCGTTCTTCATGTGCAATGTGGCCAACAGCCACAGCTCAGAACCAGGAAAAAATGTATTTATCCCTGAGGGGCAATTAGTTTGTCTCAGACGCATATGTTTCTTTTAGTACATACGAGGGTGTCAGTTGCCGTTACACAAAATAAATAATTTATCACATGTTTGTCTGCGCTCTCCAAACAGTCTTCTGGGATCTACTTACAACGCAGTGAAAGCCAGGTGAGATCAGATGCAGCCGAGTGCAGCTAGACAGAGACATCTGAGGCAGAGGCATTAATGAGTCACTGATCCAAACTATTCTTCATACATTTCAGTTGGCTCGTTGAAAAAAGTCGAGCTCTGTCCTCGCCGCCGGCCTTAAAATTACAGTCGTTTGTTTCCCTCCGCGTAGAGCTCGGCCCCACGGTGAAGCTACATCAAAGCTGAAAATATATTGGCCCTGACCTACCCTCTCCCACCAGGATCCAGGCATGTTTTCTAGGCTGTCCGTCACCACCGTAGCTCGCTGCTAGCTCTCCGTCCCAGAGGGATTTACAAATACGTCAGCTGACATTTCTGCTTTTAGCATTTAGCAGGACATCAGTGACTTTACTGCTGGGTTCCGGGATGAGCTCTAAAGCAGGGTCACTGTGTGTGTGTGTGTGTGTGTGTGCGTGTGTGCGTGTGTGTGTGCGCACGGGGAGATGGAGGCCTTCATCCTCTGCGATGTGTCTTTGCCCGTGGGTGTTGACCCCTACCAAGCCAAGTCCTGTTTTTGCGCAGGGGCCAGAATGTGGATGGACCCTCTGCGTTGTGTAAGCAGGGGATTAAAAGCTGGACCTCCGCGGAACACGGGCCAGTTTCCCCGTCCAAGCCGCGACTGCAGACCTGTCACCGCCGCTGTTAGTGTTAAACACGCGGCAGTACTTTATCCAGAGGTGACAACAACACATTTTATGAGCATAACGTACACTAACGCAGCGCTGTCAAGTGAGTTCGTAAGCAGCGCAGCGCGGTGAAGTTTAAGTGTTTAATGCGTATGTCAGATGCAAGCAGAAGTGTGCACCTGCACGTGTCTCTACCCTACGTTTCCTGATAAACCTGCTGCATGGCGGAGATGCTCAGTCCCCTAAATGTTATTTGTTTAGTCTGCGTGATTGACTGATACAAAATGTAATACCTGCTTTCACTTCCTTAGATTATATCTAAACATGTAATTATAATTTTGCATCTTAAGTTGTTACTTAAGTTGTTAATACACAGGTTCACGGGAACCTGACAGTCAGCGTGTAATACATATAGTAGTCTAATCGTAGTAGTAGTTGTCTATTCATGAGAAAACTCCAAATGAACACCCCCACTCTTGTAGTACTCACAAACTTCGTCTTAATTTACGAGCTGTGATGCGTTTGCTTTGGTTGAATTGAATAGAGGTTTCTTTTTAGCTTTATAATATGTACAGTATGAATAATATCAACAGCAGCTTCATTCTTTCATTGTGTGTTTGCCCAGTGGCTTCTAGACACCAACAGTTGCCTAGCAGCATTCTTCTCATGTGTGTGTGACGGTCAGTGTTAACATTTGAATACCATGCATTTAGTGCAGTTACACAATGTCCCGTGTCGGGACAAAGTTCCATTTTAAAGGCAGGACGAATGTATTACACATGAACGTGTTGAGAGATTTCCCTGTGTTCGTTTTGTTCAATCCAGAATCACTCTGGTTATTTGTAGCATTAACAGTTTCTCATCTTGAGTTTCCAGGAAAACATTTCCATGTCAAATTAAACTTAAACTTAGACAGACTTTAATGATCTATGAGGGGAATTACCTGGTCACAGTAGCTTAGTTACACATAAAAGAAACATTCTTAAAAAACACAAGTAAAAAAGAGAAAGATAAAAAAAGATTACATTAAACTAAACTAAAAAAAAAGAAAAAAAAGTATTAACTAGTAAAATAAAATAGATAACAGCGTAATCAAAACATGGACAGAATGAGTGTTAGGAACAAATTTACCAAACAGGGTCCAAGGTGATCCAGTTATTTGGTCACAGTAGCTCAGTTGCACATTTAAAAAATAAATTAACTCTTACAAAACACAAGAAAAAATAAAATAGAAATGTAATAAAAAAAGAGTATAAGTAACAATCTAGTCAAATTGTATAACCAAAAATTTACAAAATTTGCATATGAACAAATGTGTAAGGAATAGAGACAGAAGTGATTATAGTGATTTTATATATATATACATACATATAGGAAGAATTACTAAGGTGTGTGATAACATGCATTTAACATTAATAACATGTAGATATCTGCTACACAAAAGTTGAGTTGTACATCTGGATTGAGAATAGTATGAATGATGTGAAAGTGCTTCACGAATTCAAATATATTTAAATGGTTAAACCAAAAGAATCAATTTAAATGAAATTGCATCACGCGACACGACAGCGGTCATTTCCAATGTGAGCCTCGTGACGCACACTTGGCTTTGTATACATTTTTGCTGCTTGCGCCAGCACGTTGCTTCGACTCGAGGACGTGTTCCTGCAGGCATGTGGAATGGAGTGGGCAGGAGAAGGAGATCCAACGCTGCGAAGATGGGCAGAGAAAGAAATGCCACGACGGTGTAGCGTAACGAGCTCTGGACGGAAAACAGCGCGCCTTTATTTTCACTACTTATTGGCTCATTGTGTATAATGTTGTGTAGCACACTGCAGAGTGTGCTGGATAAACACGAATAAATATTTTTCAACTCGGGTTCCACGTTAAGAGTGAGATGAGAACATTTACTGCCAAAATCCTGGGTCCTGCCCTGCAAAGAGCTAGACTGAGGGTGCTCTAATTAGTCATCTAACACCTCTCGCAATCATTAACCAGAAAGTGTTGACGGTGGCTGTGGCCAACCTTAAACCAACTGAAACTCTGGACAGTTTTACAGTTCTCGCATCGATCTCCACCTGTGTGACTAAGGTGTACTAGCTCTAGCACAAAGGACAGTGGGGTCTTGCCCACCTCTGGCCTGTTTGCACCGGTGCTGCAGAATCGTCTTTTGTCTTTAATGTTCTGGCTCATTCGATGATTAGCTCATGAGTTAACATAAGTCTCTCCATGTCCGTATGTTTGTTCAGGCTTAGACCAGGAGATTAACTTATATTAGATGCATTTAATGCAAATCATCAACCAATATTGCATATAAATCCATAATTATTATTATAATTGCTAATTAAAGAATACTTATTTTAACACTTGCGTATCCTAAATTAGAATTGTAATAAAAATAAAACAGATTTTTGCATCTGTTTTGAATATTCGAATACAAATACTTTTTTTCCCCCCCTTAACAAATACAAACACTGGATGCTTTGCTATTGCACATACATCCATAATTATTATAATGGATAATTAAAGAACACTTATTTTTATACTTGCATATCCTAAAGTAGAATTGTAACTCAAAAGAGTCTCTCCCACTACCAAACATTAACATTTCTAAATTTAGAAGTTACTCATTCATCAGAGGCCTTAGCGTCGGTTGCTAAAACCTACAGTCTCTCCTCTGTCTTAAATGCCACATGTGTGCGTGCTCATGCCGTGCTACGCAGGTCATATCAAACCCGTATCGCTGGTTTGTCTACTTACTTATGAGCTCACTGGCCGGTGCAGACGCTCTTCTTGTTGTTAAACATCAAACAAATGCTAATTTGGGCTTTTCTCAGAGTATGTAGACTATGCCCTGAGAGACTGGAGCTCTGGCCAGAGGGAGTGTGTGTAGTAAAATAGAGGACGGCAGAAATAAATCGCGGCCGGTGTAATTCAGAACAAATGCAACATAAACTCTGGCTGCACCAAAGGTACTGCTGTAAATAAAGAGGAAGAGGATTATGTGGGATCAATCACAAACGTGTTTTATTACCAAAAACAGCAGAAAAGAAAAAGTGCGGTTGTTTTCTGAAGCCCAACTGTGAGATGGGAGGGCGAGATTACTGTCTTCTGTACACAGATCGGGAGTATAAACGACAACAACGGTGGCAGATTCATGGCTTACCAAAATGAGATGCCCTTTTCTTAAAAAATACTTCATCAGTTTGTTTAGAAAGCAAGTGGAGGAAACCAACTAGAGTTTTGTGGATTCCTCAGTTTATTCCGTGCGCTGTACCGTTTTCGGCTCTACATATGGACCCACAATAACAGGGCATCCAAACGCAGCCGTTATTCAGACTCATGCATATGGTAATTGCAGGTTTCTGAACGCCCTAGACTTCATTATCTGTACCGCCTCCTACCAGAGCTGCCTGGTCACTGAACTGGCGCATGTAGAAGCCCATCTATATTCAAGTACTTATGATAAGTACTTGACGAGATGTGAGTAAACGGCGGGTTAAGATATGCGTCTAAATTAAAAAAAAAAAAAAAGAAAAAAGAAAAATATACGTCATAGTTACTGTTACAATGAGTCAGTGTCGGGGTTTGTTTTACTTGAAAACGTGGCCAGTGGACCCCTGATTGTAGGACGTTTCTGTTGCAGTAATAATCCTTGACCTGTGCTGTTCTTCCCTCCACAGCTGGACCTCAGCCAGCCTCTGGAGGACCAGGGTCCCCTGGACGTCATCATCCACAAACTGACTGATCTCATCCTGGAGGCTGACCAGAATGATTCACAGGCAGTGCTGCTGGTGCAGAGAGTACAGGTGCGCATCTCTCTGTCTCCCGCTCAAGTGTTCGCTAATTAAAGCACGGAGCTCCGTCAAAATGAATATTTCCCGCCTCTGGAAAATCTTCAGGGTTGTGCTCATCATTCTGTAAATGTGAGACTCATCAGGACTCATCAAGACAATCTATCTCTTGAGTTCAGCAGGATATGTTGCTATTAGCTGTAAATAGATAATATCACACAGGATGGATATCGAACCGCAGTAATTGTCTGGTACTGACTGACGTATGTGTGGTGGACTGATGGAGATTATATCAAGAATTTAATGGGCTCTAGCTCTTTAGATAGAGCAGAGCAAAATGCACACACTATCTGTTCTGTTACACTTATACCAGAAAACATTTATGGCTGATAGTTTCACATTTACGGTTGTAATTGCCCCAGTTAAAGGAATCAGGAAGCGTCGTCAAGGAATCGAGGAGACAGATAACAGGCGCAGTCAAAGGTTTCTCAGCTATATGGGTTAACTGAGCAAGCCGTGATGCTAAAGTTCATCGAGAGTGTTCCTCGTTCTTCATTAAGTAACAAACGTGTCACACGGAGGTCGGGTCGCACTTCCAAATGCGGCACGCTTTCGGAAAAACCGCCGCTCCTCTCCGTCTTGTGTATTAATCAATGTGGCGTTTGCTGCGCAAGGTGTGAAAATGAATTTTATTCCACCACCTTCCGCTCGGCCGCTCGGGCCTCGTTCTCTCTCCCCAGCTCTCCCTCTCGCTCCCTGTCCGAATGACTCAGAGGAGCTGTAATCGTGATCAGCGTCACGCAGTTCTGTCAACATGTTCCTGACTGCTCAATTAGGGAGGACAAACAGGATGTCAAAGTGGGGCAATCTCCTGAGTGGCAGAACCTGGTCTGTATTAACAAATGACTGCGTCTGACACTTTTATGGAACGCTAGCCGTTTTGAAACGAGCGCACACGCCTCGTTTTTTTTTTTTTTTTCGTAACTCACTGTACGATAAAGAACAGCTTTAGATAAGCTAGAGCCCTTTTATGGTGACTCTGAACAAAAGGGGGAATTTTCCCTGTAAGGAGGCAGAAATAGATTTTCTTACGTGGTGGTTGAATGAGTGATGAGTTGATTTATTTATTCATTTATTAGTCACTTCTGTGGTCAGTCAGAAAACCTACATATTCAGATTTGAGCATTTGCTGCTATAGCTTACGAGGATCTTTTTTTTTTCTTCTCTCACATTTTATAAACTTAAATTGTTATGTAATTATTCTTTTTGATCTAAAACGTCACGTCCTCCTCCCAGTTGGCTATGTACAGGCTATTGTGTTCGTTTTATTCCGTAAGAATTCATTATAGCAACCTAAGCTATCTGCAGACTTTTCTTTGAGCGGACTAATTTTAGTTCATTTTAGTTCTTTTAGCTACCCACAGATTACCAGTGTAGGTGGCGGTGGAGTCGAGTATCAGCTGGTAAATCAGCAGCTCAGCCTTGTGCTCTGGTTATTTACTCCAACACAACTGTCTTCTGTGATTACATTTCCATTGGAAATATAAGCATTGACGCATTTCTAATATCGCACAGCTGCGATCGTAAATAACCTTGTGTGGTGGAGGGAGCGAGCCTTCCTCTCTAAAATAGCCCTTTATTTAAAACAAAATGTCATCCTGGGATGCGCTGCGGTGATTCACTGGCCTGAGGTGTGAGCCATGTGCACAGAGGACATGAGACATTAGCATGGTTTTCCTCTGGAGCTACGTGATGCAACGATGATCCAGTTGTTTGGTATTGTAGCTCTCAACGTGTGTAGGAGGACGTGATTTAAGGAAGTTAATTATTTTCTTGAGCTTGTATGTTTTTTGTAGGATTAACACTGTAATTATCATCACTAACTCCATATAACGGTTTTGAATAATTATTAAGAATAAGAGCAGCTCGCTTGTTTACCTTGCTGACATATACGAGTACATTGCTACGAACATAGGTCTGGTGGACGTCGATGTGGCGGTTTAAGGCCTAATCGAATCAGTTTTCACTTCAGGTTTGACCTTGGCATCACGGGCTCATGGCTCACGATGAGTGGAACAGACTAGATCCTCCAACGGCCGTATTTTCTGAGACCGTTTAATCTCCGGTGGAACCAGATCTGGTCTGAGGAATGAGCAGAAAATGTGCAGCCCTCTCTATTAAGCCCACGCTGACATACGTCTGGCTCTCTTCCTGTCCGACACCTGCTAAAGAGCGTTCATCTCTTTCTCACCTCCTCCTCTTGTCTGTTTAACTGCGCTTCTTGTTCTCGTTCGGCGCAGGAATCAGGAAGTGGCCCGCGTCCTTACGAGCAAAGTATTCCTTAAACTCCTTGAAGATTAGTTTGGATTATTTTTTCGGTGGCAGCGTGTTTGACTTATATAACTGCTCGACTGGCTTTGATCAGCGCTGCCTGTTGGATCCTGGCAAATCCTACAGATGGGTCCCCCTGTCAAGCCCGAGGCATTTGTTTACATGCCTGTTCACAAATATGGATTTCTTTCCATCGGACATGTGTGCCTGATGCGCGACGCTGCTGCGTGTGTTTAATTCCGCTCGAACGCGGATGGCAGCGCGGCGGGGGTGTTTTTACTGACCGTGATGTGAGCGGGCAGGCTGTTTGTGTAGTTTTATAGCCGGTCAGCTCCACCTGACGACATCTGTGAGTCGGTAAAAGTTGCACAGAAGGGACGGTTGTTAGAAAGATCCGCTGAACGGAGACTGAAATGTGGAGAAGGAGGTTGCGTGAGGTCGGAGCCGACGAGGAGACGAGGGGAGTTCGGTTATGTAAAATAGGCAACCTCGCGCTGACCTAACAGCCCGGCCACGCAGAGATGCAGTGATGTAACCTACACACACCCGGCGGCATACATCTCCTCCTCCCGCTGACTCCCGCGCACACACGGGGGGGAAGCACGTCGACCCTTCACCTCACTGTTTGTTCTTTGCGTACTCCGACGGGTTTGTTTAGCGTTTCTAATCTGTATATTGGTGTGCGCCGCGGCAGATGGTTGCCCCCTTTTAGCACATTTACACATATTTGTTAACGCAGCAACCCAAATATTTCCATCATCGATTAATCCGCCGGTTAGTTTTGTCAGTTCAACAAATGAAATGTCCTCGCATCACTTTCATCGTCTGACTAACGCTCACAATTGCTTCCTGTTGACTCACGAAAAACTGAGCAGTTGTTTCCATTTTACACCCAGTTGTTGTGTTTTCTAGTGTTTTCGCCAAGAGAAGCAGTTGTGAGTCATTTGTTGTGGGAAGTATTTAGAGTGTCGTGAATGACTGAAACAGTAAATACATGACACGATTGAAGCGTCTGCGTCTCTGTGTTTTCTAGGACTACATTGATGCCCACCCTGAGACGATCGTCCTGGACCCGCTTCCAGCCATCCGGACCCTGCTGGACCGCTGCAAGTCCTACCAGCTCATCCGGAGATTAGAAACCTGTATGCAAGGTATTTTGGTTTGGGTGAACCTGGTGAAAGCAAGTCCACAGCCAAGCTGCTTCTGACCAGCATTCTTGGTTGTGGCGGAGGAAATTCAGGCCTAATCGGTATCAAATCACCTGTCTGTGTAGGATTTAGTGGCATCGAGCAGCGTGGTTTTAAATTTCAACCAACCGAGCGCCGCTTACTGTTGTCAACTCGGTGCAGCAGCATAAAAAAACCTGTGAGGAGCTGTGTTTGCTTTGTGCACAGATATAAATGAAAATACAAATTGCTAGAGACATGTGTTTATATACTAGATTCCATTTTCTGTTCTCCCTAAATCCTACACGCTGGTCCTTTAATTTGGTTAAAATGATTCATGGTGGTGAATGATCTAACACGTTGAGATCAAAAGTGGTGAAACTTTGTCATGTTGACTGTGTTGCATCCTGCAGTTTTCTATAACCCCACTCTATCCCAGTATGAACCGCTCCATGAGAGATTTTCAGCTTGGTTTTCACTCGACCGTGAGACCAGAGTGGATGGTAAACACCATTAGGGTCCCTGTTCCTTCTCCAGTCCTCAATATTATATCAAAGCACAAGTTGCCTAAAATAATAAAGTAACTGTGGCTTCCTCAGACACAGCCTTCTGCCTTACTTAACGTGTCTAATGTTATTGAGAGGACGGAGCGGAGTGGAGGTGACTCCAGGATCTCTGTCTTTCCTCTTCACTTCCAGAGGGGACACGTCGGTAACATATGACACCACCGGTGCTTTTCCCTTGAATTATGTTACTTAATGCTTCCGAGCAGATGTTTAATTCTTGCCGGTGGAGCGCCTCACTGATATCATAATTCCTCGCCTCCCTTTCACGCAACAAAACCAGCTCTCCATTTCTCCAAACTTGAACTCGCCGTGAACTCGCCTCCGACTGTCTTCCTGACGCTGCCTTTGCGGCACCTTCCCCTCCGTCGCCGAGCCCCGCAAACTAATCACCCGGCAGTGTCTTTTAGCCCGGGGGGGCGATGACGACAGGGGCACATTCCCCATCGACGACGCGCTGTAAGCACACCTGTGACTCATCCGCACTTCCTTTTCTCCCATATATGGCACGGAACGTAAACCATTTAATTATTATAGCGTCCATGTGTGTGCGTGTGAGGGGCTGCGCTCCGGTGACAGAGCAACGAATCAGAGAGGGGTTCAGCGTGTCGGCCGTGTCAGTGATATCTTAAAATAGAATCGCGAGAAGACGTGTTTTTATCCAAACGGACACGATGACTGTTACATAACGGCGAGTATAAGCTGCATCCTTGGTTTGAAGAGGAAGATGCTTCGCCGGCTTCATTTGTAGGAGGATCTTCGTTTTCTTTTTAACTGCTCCTTCTAACATCACCGCATGCCACGCTTTCTGCTCACATTTAGGCCCGCATACCAAACCTGCCTGGCAATTACAGCCGGTTTAGACTCGAGTATGGTGTAAGCCATTATAATCCTCGTAGAGCATACCACAGTGACTGTACGAAAAAAAAAAAAAAAAAACAGCATGTGACTGAGGATAAATGTAATATCTATCAGCAGGAATGACTGCCAGAACTGGGTTAAGAGTGTGAGAGTGTTTCAGTGTACCTTGCTTTCTTAGGCACAGACACTTCCTCCTCCTTATCAGCGGAGGCCACGGAGTCCAGGAGCAGCTGCCAAGGCAACCCAGCACTAAAAGGCCATAGAGAGGCTGCCATGCTTCACAGTCTGCATGACTCAGAAACAGTCCCTCAATAGGAGGAAGCACTTGAGGTGCGCTTGTGCTTTCTTGTGAAAAAGCGAATCCTATTTTATCACTTGAGTGGCCTCTCGATGTTAAATGGCCCCAGTCATGGTACATTTATCCGTTCTGGTCCAAATTGTTTAAATTAATATAAAAGCAAGTACAAGAATTAGCTTATCGTAATGTTATGTTTAATAGAAAGCTGTCGGACGAGGGCCACGTGAGCTCTAATGGATCGGCGTTGCTGATTCATGTCTGTGCTTATTGGAACTTTGGCGCTGCTCTGTTGTCTAACTTTGGTTTGTGTTTCATATGGGAGCCAGAGCAAGGTGACTGTTTATGTTCCTTAGTGGAATCCGCTGGTTCCTGTGTATACACGAGTTTTGATATCTCGAGACTGTTTTTGTAGACAGAAACCGTCGTCAAGTCAACCCAATAAAACGAAAGCCGTGCGAGATAAAAGAATTCTCCCGAAAACGAGCGGATTCTTCTCGGCCAGGCTGAAACCCTACCTGGCATTTGTATATTCTCCGGGCTGGCTTTGAGGTCTCTGCGCTGGCATCGGTTTACGTCTCGCCGAGGATCAACAGAACAAGTGTCCCGTTTATGCAAGTGATCAATAATTAATCACAGAAAGACAAACACAGAGACACGGTTTAAGGCCCAAGCAGCCAGCCAAGTCAAAAGGAGCCAAGTGGTGGATAGGATTGTCCAACTTGGGTTAAAGATTTCCTACCTGTGCGGTCGACGTCTCCTACCTTGTTTTGCAAAAAATCGTTAATTGATAAATATCTGGTTTGTCATGGTTGCATCACAGACAATCCTGTTGTGTCATTATTCAAATTGAAGCTAAAGCCTCTTATTAGAAATGTAATACTCTTAGGGCACAGCCGTGTTCGGAGTTCAATTTAAAATATTGAAAATCCTGCTGCTTCGCCTCAGAGCACCGCGCGGAGGGCGGCAAGAGAGGATGGTGGGGTTTCTAGGAAACAAGCTCTAAATAGCAACAAGAGAGTTCAGCCTTCCACCTAAACAGCACCACAGTTTATGAAGAGTAATGCAACTTAGCTTCCTGTTGTTCTCCGCGCATAATGCCTCAAAGCGGACCCAAGAAGCAGACACCCAGGTGTTGTAACAGGCCTGTTGAAGGAATCTCTTATCTGTTCGCTTAACCACTCTCTGCCACTTTGTTCGTTCGTGTTGTGTGAGTGTGATGCAACGGCGTGGACAAAACGAGAAGCGGCAGATGTTCTGATGAGATGAAAGGTGAAACACGGAAACAGCCGGATAATGACATTTAAAAAAGCATCTCATTGTCGAGCCCTGTAAACGTCGTCCTCGGCTCCGCCGGGTCTGCAGCAAGCACACAGTGTTTAGACAGAGCCAGAGATTGATCCTCCCCTCCACCCCCTTTATTCCTAAAGCGTCATCCGGAGCCAAGCATGCACGCTATTACAAACTTGGCCACACGCTCTTATCCGCCATTACCCGCTGCCTTCATTATAAGTCCTCAACTCGGAGCTCGAAATGTTTTCCATTTGATGAGATTTAGGCCTTTTGATGGTTTTTACTTCAACGGCATCAATCTTTGGGAACCCAGTGATGTAATGGGGATATTTTCCTCGTCGGGGCTGCTTTCTGAAAGACATCGCGCTGCTATTCTTGTACTGGTAAAATAACATCAGTGTGAGGAGCACAGTTGAAGGCAGTGCAGAGATGACTGATGGGTAACCCTCTGGGCTTCCTGCTCCCAGCGCTGCCTGGTTACAGAGCCAGCACTGGAGCGGACCCAGCTTTACAGCGAAAGGTTACAGAGCACAGAACAAGTATCTGCCTGTGAAGGAGAATAGGAGGCTTCTATACTTGCCTGTCACATAACGGCGCGAAATAGGAGCACTTCAACCATAGAATATCTATTTTGGCTCGCTTTAAAGGGGCAGAATCAAAGTCCTCTTATTAGGAAATTAGTTTTGTACACGGTGTGAAAGCACATGTTGGGTCGCGGCTGAGCTGGAGAGCATTTCATTTCTTGTTTACAGACGCATCACAAGGTGGATACTTAAAGGATTATTCAAGGTTATTAAGACTTTGGCTTTACTTTCATAGCTGAGGCAATCATTTCTCTCTCTTGTGGTGATGTTGTAATGGCCAAAGTCACCGAGAAAAGGAAACATGGCAACACAGTGAAGTCATAGGACTGCTATTAAATAAACCAGATTATATAAACCACTTCATTTGATATAACTGCTGCTATGTGGGAAACGGAAAAGCAGTTCTTCCATAACCTTTGCGGGGTCAGTTGAATCCAGATATTGATCCTTAAGCTCAACGTTTATAAGTAAAATAGGATAGAAATTCATGTTCCAAATACTGTGCATAGCAAAAATATATATCCAGATTGTATCCTACGTTATCATATGTCCCCGGGGGGAAATTCAAGACCCATGTGAGCAGTGTGACATTCAGAACGAGACATTTTTAAAGATGCGAAAATATTTGTGGAAAAGACTATGCACCACATCATTCAAAATGCGAGGTGCCTTTACTGTGTTAGAGACGACGGGTATTTCCTTACACATATTTTGGTAAAGTCAGATTTATCTAAAACGGCAGCGTACCCTCCAGTATTCTCTGCAGATAGCAAGGTGAGTAATGTCGGCCGTGGCCTCGAATCCAGTTGCTTGCAGTGCGTGGCACTGGGTAATGGGTAAATGCGTCTGTGTGTTTTAAATAGAGGGTATGCACGAGACGTCACAGCCGGCGAAGTCTCCATGGTTACGGCCACTGTGAGGCAAAAGGTGACAGTTGAGCGCGGAGATTAGCAGCATTAGTTAGAATCTTAATCTGCCTTAATGCAGTCGAAATTGTAATTTTTGTGCGATTGACTGCACCAGCAGATTTGAAAAGCAGTCAGAGATATATTTTTACAGATATCTAAGACTGCCAAGGAAAAGAGGAGGAAATGGATCGCTGCACTTGGAAGAAACAACTGGAATCTAGGAACCGAAACCTGGTGTTGTGGTTCACATTTAGTGTCGGGTAATATTAATTTATGCTGTATTTTTTTCTGATGAAGTCATAACTTAAGTTACCTCTTAAGTTACGTTCAGGACGGCTGTCAGATACGTTTAGTCGATGTTGTTCTTTTGCTGTAGTTACGACCAACAGTAACTATCTCAGCTCCAACAATAAATAACAATAAAACAATAAACGGAATATCTGCGATCACTCCTCGTCATCCATTTAACCTCTGGTCTGATGCTAGAGTGTTGTATGGCTGACGTTACTTCTCAGTAGAGCTCTTAGCGTTAGCATCTTTTATTTACATTTTGTTTATAATGAAATGACCTAAAACTAACTGAAACTGACGTTAGTCCACTTTTCCAAATCCACACTAGTTCGTGTGGATCATTGTTGTGTCCATTTGACCTTAATTTGATCTGATGATCCACATTTCCTGGTGTCGCTGTATTTACTGATACATTTCACTGTGTTTTTGCCACTCAGGGGGCGTGGCCGCGGGCTGCAGTGACGTCAATGCATACCCTGAATATAATAGAATAGAATAGAATAGATCTTTGTTATTATTGTGCAACAGGATTAAAAGTGCACTCCTGGCAGTGCATCAAATATAAACGAATGAATAGAAAACATTAGTAGCATGCATAACACATGCAAGTCACACACACACACACACAGACACAGTATATTGCACGTTATGTTTTTGTAGCATTGCTGGTTAAAGCTCTTTGAGTACCAACAGGTAGAAAGACGCTGTATAAAGACAAGACCATTCACCATTCAGTGAGATTCTGCACGCTATGATCATTTTCTTCATCAGCTAACATGTCATTTAATTATCTTTTTTTTCTATGAAATGGAGAAAAGTTGCTCGGTAAAATTCAATACCCAGTCTTGAGTTTGCTGAAAGTTTTGTCTGAGATGTCAGTGTCATCTAGGGTGAAGATGACATTTAAACAGTTATAATTGGCAAACTTGTTTTTCCGTATTTACTATTATCAAAATAGTTGCCAATCACTTCTGAGATGTGTTTATTACAATAACAGAGAGTCCTCAACACGGCATTTACATCTGTTTCTGATTATTGTGGAACCGGATATACAACATCCACACTAAAGTGGTTCATACCATCACTTTTGGTTTCCCTTAGCGTGGCGTCATTGGTGCTGTGTTTCTGTGGTGTCCCACTGTAGATGTGTGTGTGGGGCCCACAGCTCAGCTCAGCTCTGGACTTAATGTAGGCAAATGAGATTCTCCTGACCTCAGCACTTGTGGGGAGCAGAGAGCCCTGCCACCGCTGAGGCCCACAGCACACAAAGACCGGCGTGTTTCCATTGTGCTTTTTGCCATTAGCAATTTGCCTGGCCCCCCTCGCTGATTTCCTGTGGCGATATCTCTAACCATCTGCCTTATCACCCCAGTGTACCTACTACTCAGGGGAAATTACAGAAGACAGAACATTAATATCGGTGCGTCCTGAGCCGTGATATGATGAATTACGACGGGGCTGCAGGGTGATTCATTTATTAGTAGCGTTTTCACTCTTATCAGACGCGAGCGACCTGCTGCTACAGGATATGAGATAAAGAAGAGATGAGTGAGAAAGAGACGGGATGTTTGTGATTAATGCTGCACCCTTTACAGTGTAATGGTCCCCGTGGTACTTTCTGCTGCAACCGGTGAAGTATCTGTCAGGACTGTCAGCTGATGTATCAAATGACTCCCTGATGTGTTCAGCTTCTTTGGCATGTACTTCCTCATATATTGTCATTGAACGCTATGAAATGTCTCGCCGTATTTCAACATTTTCCAGTGTGGGCGTGTCTGTTTGACGAAGGCCCTGCTTTATTTATTAAAACAGGAGTCGCTTGTCGCCTCTGGACCTTAAACGGCCTCCGCTGTGTTTGTTGTGTAAACCTGTCGCGAAGGACAGGTTTACAAATAGCACAGCATTTTGACCCAATGGATTTATTTAAGGTGCGTCTGCGTGCAGGTTGGCACACAGGCCTTAAACATCTGGGATAGATGGGACGATGTGGGGGAAAAAAAAAAAATCAGCATCCACAGCTGCGTCCTGATCCTGACGAGTTTGAGGCGTCTGACTGATCCAATATTCTTCTTCTCTCTTATTAGACGAGAGGATCTGCTCTCCTCCATTCATGGTCCTGAACACGGAGTGCAGCGTAGACGTGCTGGAGCAGATCAAGAGGCAGGGACTCACATTCCCCTTCAGTAAGTATCTTTGCCTAATGCTGCGTTCACACTATAGGCGGCAAACGTTGCAAACCCGGCTGCTGAGTTGTCGGCAGGTCACAGCTGAAGGGCTGCCCAAGGTTTTGTTGATGAATGAACCAGTGGAAAAAAAAAAAGGAAAAAAAAAGAAAAACAAACATTTGAATCCTAGGAAAAAGTGTGTTAGTAACCTTTGATTTGTTGCCTGTATCTTCTGTCACACAGCAACAAATATCAGGTGTCAGTCTAAAAATCTTACGTTTTAATTTGGACTGATTTAGTTACACCGATCGGCCATAACATTATAACTACTGAAAGGAGAAGTGAATAACTATTTTCTGACAATACAGTGCTCTGCTGGCAAACTTTTAGAGCTGGTATCATGTTACTTAGACATGTAACACCCACCTAGACAAGGACAGGCACCCCCACCCCATAGCAATGACACTCCGTGATGGCAGCACAGACACACACACAAAAATAGTTTAGGAACAACTAAAAAAAAAAACATAACAAAACTTGAAAAACAGCACAAGGTTTTGACCTGACCTCCAAATGCACCAGATCCTGGAAGAAACCTTATCCACAGAGGCCCCTCCCCTCAACCCAGAGGCCCAGCTAACAACACCACAGGGCACCCTCACAAGCCCCATGTCCGTTTTCCGATGAGTCACAACAGTTTCGGAGGCACAAGAGAGACCTGTGCAATCAATATTAAGAAGGTGGTCATAATGTTATGCCTGATCGGTGTCGATGCTTGTTGCTACATTTCTTTGTCCATTGTCCCGCTGTCTAAGCACAGTGGGAGAAGTCTTTGTGTTGCCGGTGCCTTTCGGCGGTTGTGTAATGTTGCTAAAGACCTTTTTTTTTTTTTTTCCCCCTCGCCTTCATTTCATCTGCAGTTTGCAAAACGCGGGTGGCTCATGGCACCAACTCCCACGAGGTAAGAGGCCCCAGAGGCAGCTCACACCCTCCTCAGTTTGCTTTGTGTAACCAGTAACAGTCGTCCTGTCACAGGACTGTCATTTAACTCCAGTCCAAACAACAAAATCAGATAAAGGGCTTGTACCTCATGTTTCTTTATGTGTCAGCTGAGATCAATACCCCGGTGGAGGCCGGGACAAACAGCCTTCATTCCTCCACGCTCACAGAATCGAGTTAGGCTTTAACTCCCATTGACGATCCGGGTGTTTTTTTTTTTTTTTTTTTTTTTTTCTCTGTGGCGTCTTTGTCATGTGTCCTGCGTCCTCCTTTCCACAGATGGCCATCATTTTCAGTGAGGACGACCTGAAGGACGTGAAGCCCCCGTGCGTGATCCAGAGCTTCATCAACCACAACGCGGTCCTCTACAAGGTGTTTGTGGTGGGAGACTCCTACACTGTGGTGGAGAGGCCTTCCCTGAAGAACTTCCCCGCCGGACCTGCAGGTGAGAACGACGGACATTAAGAGGGGTCAGGTGGGGAAGTCCAAGGGCTGCCATCGGCCGCACGGCTCGGGGTTGTATAGTCTGCACAGCTTCTCCAAATTACCCAATAAAAGACCTCATAAAATGGATTTTACAGTCCCTGTGATTGGACCCGTTCGCCCTTTTAAGGAGTGCAGTTGCGTTTTGCCCCGCTGATACACGCTGTTGAAAATAAACAAGAGGAGTGGTGTTTTTCTCCATAAACATGTCAGAAGTTGTACCCATGGCGCAGCTTTGAATACAGGGTTGTCCCCCTGACACAAATGGCTCCCAGTATTTGCATGCGATACAGTAGAGGCCCTCATGCAAACCGTTTTCACCATCGGCGTAGTAGTCGTCTTTGTGTAGCAGAGCGGAGGGAGCAGTTGCTTTGAGCCTGGAATGCTGAGTGGCAGAAAAGCAGAACAGAACAGAAAAGCTCGGCCCAGGCAAAACGCATAAAGCAGCATACCACAGCGACGCGTCCGCGACACACAGTTTAGATTAGTGTCCTCTGCAGCCTGAAGAGGTGGCGGGGAAGGCTTGCACAAAAGGTTGAGAATGGAGGTGGAGAGAGGTCCCTGTTTTACTGGTGTCTGCGTTTGTCCGGCCTCGGAATGATTGAGCCAATCTGCCTCCACTGCACTTCATTACCACGACCCTCGATGAGCCGACGACCATATTTATTTGGACAGAGATGGAATTTACTTTTCCTCTCCGCTCTCCCCTCCTCTCCTCCCCCTTTCTTCACTCTGACACTTGAGTTAATAATTACAACGCGAAGAAAGAAAAGAATGGAAAAATAAATTTGCAATCCGTCCTGTCACATTCATCACCGCTTCAAAGACAGTTCTCCACCTGAGGCAAACAGTTTACATCCTCTTGAATATACTGAGCACTCGCTATGGTTATGAGTGAGAGAATTGAGGACCTGCACAGCTTAGGTTCAGGTTTCTTCACTCCAGGTGTTGAAATCAGTGTGCAGTGACATTCATTTTGAAAAGCTCCAGTTGCCCGTTTGTGCAACTAGTTGAGCTTTGCTGCCACCTAGTGGCCACGACGGGAAAAAGCATGTCAGTGACTCATAAAAAATCTGCCTCTTCCAGAAAGGAAAGCCATATTCTTCAACAGCCACAACGTTTCCAAGCCAGAGTCGTCCTCAGACTTGACCTCGGTACGTCCTGAAAGCCACTGAACAAAATCTCGTTTTCTCATGAGCCGCCGTCGCTAACGCACGACTCTTAACGTTTCGTTTGTCAGAGAGAGAACGTAGAGGGAATGTCTCTGCCACCCAACGACGACGTCATCAGAGAGCTGTCCAGGTCACTGCGTCAGGCGCTGGGAGTGTCCCTGTTCGGCATCGACGTCATCATCAACAACCAAACAGGCCAACATGCAGTCATTGACATCAATGCATTCCCTGGTAGGTATTAAGACATTTAATATCGACGCCCTCTTAAAACAGTCAAAAAGCTGAACCAAATATTGAACATACTGTTATTTTTTTTAAAAGAAAAATGAAATAGGCCCTTAGTTTAGGACTGGGACAATATTATTATATATTATACATGCAGATATGTTTCATATTATCTCCACGTCAGTAGAATATAAGTTGGCAGAGACTTCCTAATACGTCTTGTGCAACAGGGTCTGTTGAAATAACTTACTTGAGTTTAAAATATGAAGTCTCTCTTAGCGTAGCCTGCAACCTACTGCTAGCAGGTTCTAATTATAGTTCTGAGTATAGCAGACTCCCTTTACTTCAGCTCCCTAATGTTAGTAAGGTTTTCCTATGGTGTGTTTGTACCATCTGACTTTATTAAGGAGTGGATTGAAACATCCCTTCAGCATAAAGGTTTTGCATGAACCTTTCCCGTCATAATGTGTAGATAAAGGATGAGCTCTAAGGTTAAATACTGGAGGTGAACTCTTGCTGTTAGCTGCTCCTGAAGTTACCAAATAAGCTCTGACATAAACAGGAAATGAAGTCGCTTCATAATGAATCCACGTAAACGCACATTCTCTGTTTATTCATTTCTTTTCTAAAAGCGGTCTCTGCTTGTCCTCCCGTGTTTCCAGGTTATGAGGGTGTCCCCGAGTTCTTCAACCACCTCCTAAACCACATCAGCAGCATGCTCCAGAGCCAAAACCCTGACTTTGCCCCTGGCAGCGAGCAGCCCAAAGGTCTGCCGGTGAGCCCCTCGGTACCCAACGCCACCCCGCCGGCCTCGGGCTGCTGCAGCATGCTGGGAAAAGAGCTGCAGAGACTGGGCTGCAACTCGGCCATGTCCCCCAACTTCCAGCAGCACTGTGTCTCCACGATAGCCACCAAGGCGTCCTCCCAGTGACGGAACCTCCCCACCCGCACCCCCCACTACCCCGTTTGATCCCCAAACAAAAACAAAAAAAAAAAAGAAAGGAAAAAAAAACTGATGACAGTGGTGACAATAATAATGAATAATAATCATAGTAATTATGATGTTAATGATGATAATATATCTAATCAGAAAAGTTTTCCTATATAGTTATTGAAAAATGATGGTGATTGGGTGTAAGCTTTCTTTTCTCTCTGCCTTTTGTATTTTTGGTTTCGTCTAATGAGACTTAACAGTACTGTAATGTGAACTTTTGGGAACTCTTGCCTAATAGCTGTTTTTATTTTTCTCTCTTGTGTGAAATCTCTGTAATGAAAGGGTCCAGATGAGGTAGCTATTGGGGGAAAGGCCTGATCGGGCCGGAGAAAGACGTGCCACTAGACGTGCAATGTATGATCGCTTGTATTTTACACACACACACACACATATACACACATTTACACACACACACACACACAGGCACATTAACACTGCAACAAAGCAGTGTTTTGTATTCTGGTCAATACCACTGACTCCTCTGTACAAAGTCCTGGGGGGAAGACGTGGCTGGGCATTTGAACACTACTCCAGATCCCAGGCTGCTATGTGACTGTGGCCAACTGACGGAAGGAAGAGGACATCACAAGTTTTGGGTTGTGTTTTTTTTTTTTTTTTTAACATGAGCCGTTTATTTTTCTGAGTGCCATCAAATTTACTACGACCGCAGACAAAAAAAACAGTTTAAAAAGATGAAAAGTGACTCCATGACCATGTGACCAATTTTTCTTTTCTTTTTTGTTGTTGCACCGGTTCTGAGTTTTTTTTTGTTTTTTTTATTATTATTATTGTTTTGGTTTTTCCCCTGCGTGTCAGATGCCGGATGTTTTGGTGTCCAACAAACAACCCCAGTTCGAGTCGCTCCACCGCAGGAAGACGAGGATCACATTCCCTTTTTTTTTTCTTTTTTTTTGTTTCTGGACGTTTTCAGAGAAATTCCATGATTTTTCAGAATTCCAGCGAGACCTTGTGAGGTTGCTCACGTCCCTCCGTAGGGTTTGTAGTCTCCTTAAAACACTCTCCGTGTGTCTTCAGCGCTTGTGTCTGTAACGTGGGCAAAGTACTTGACTGATCGCCACGCAAACGCCATCGTTGCGCTAAAATGAAGGTGAAAATGCCTGAACGCCCGCGTAGACCGGGCGTTTATCTTGCCACCGTTAAACGACGAGCAGCACTTCTTACACTTAAAAGGAAAGCAACAGTCCAGTCGGTTCATTTGCTTAAAGTCTCTGACCTGTCTTCTGTTCCAGCTGCTGTATGTGTGTCACGTGTTAAAAATCAATCAGTGGTGGGAGGAGCTGATGTGCACAGTGTTCACTGTGAGATTTTTTTACTCCAATTTTGTTAATATCTTTGTCCTGACATCTACTAAGAGCAACTTTATTTTATTGAGATTTTATGGGGAAAATGTTTTATATAAATGAAATGAGAGAAGCGGTGTTTCTGAACAACACGTGGGATATTTACTAGAGGAATAGTAAAGTGCTGGGTCTAGCAGGTGGTGTCAAAGGGACAGATGAGCTGGTGGTGGTGTTGGTGGTGGTGGTGCGGTTCCCTCTGGTATCTAGTGGGAATGGGCCCTAACCTGCAGTGCATACAGATTATTGCATTCCCGTGAGCCTGCTGCTTCTTCTCCTCTTGTCCCAGTGAGTTCCCCCCCCCCATCAGTATCAAAGGACGGCCCCTCCAGCTCGACCTGCGATCGTAAATAACCACCGCGGCCATCTCACCAGCATCTCGCTAAGACTAAAAGAACAGCAGCGACAATTTTCGAAAGAGGTTTTCACTCGGCATCAACCGTATGTTCCCCACGATCTGAGAACGCGGCGAAGTAACTTAGCATGACAGCAGGTTCAGGGAAATGCACGCGTGTCCTCACCTGAGAAAAAAGGCTCATCCCTGTTTAGGTCGGAAAGGCTGACATCTGTGTACACAACTATACTGTGTCCTATCTCGTGTTCCTTATTGTGCTTCTTAATGGGAAATAAATGGTTAACCCTACTCTTCTGCAACCTGGACGGCGTCATCATGCTCCCAGCTTCCACCTGAATGTTTACTTCTTGGGTGTCTTGTACAGTACGTGTATATGCGCCTAGGCTTACATCCGTACAGTATGTTGTTTTGTATCAGTTCTGTAATTAAAAAAATCCACAATTTTGTGACCTTTTTTTTAAAAAATTAAAGGGCCGACGATTCTACAGGGCGAAATAAACATGTGAAACCTCGTCTGGCTGCATTTCTTCATCCCCCTCTTCCTGAATTGATATTTGTTGGTAGCTTTCTACACCATCGTAAAGTCTGTATTACTGAAACCATAGAGTTAAGCTCTAAATACTTTAATTTCTTTCACAAACATTCCTTCATGAATATATCGAGCGCAAAGAGAAGACTGCAAAACGAAGTGCAGCGATTCTCAAGCCAAGCCTCCAGGTGTTTATTGCTTCAGACGCACATTTCATAGATTTGGAGACAGTAAAAAGGACAAACATTTCCCACAGGGCCAATTCAGACACGTTACAAAACACTTAATAAAATAAAAAATATATCTTTTCATAATCTTAGTCTTCTGTACATGTAAAAAAAAAAAAAAAAAAGAGAACACAATCAGATAGAAGATATATTTACAAGAACACCAGAGATGTGAGGGTAAAAGGGTTAATAATGCTACTTCCGGGTTTCAGTGCTGCTGCATTAATGAGGCTGCAGGTGATGTGATGACGGGCTCGCCAGCAGTCCAAGGATGGTCGACAGACAGTGAAGCTTTTCCTTGACGTGTTCCGGCAACTTCTCATTTTCCTTATACCTGCAGAGAAGACATAAACAGATGAATTAAGAGCCGTCTCCCAGCTGACACTGGCCTAGCAAATAACGATGTAAACACAAAACATGTCTCCTACCTGGTGACCCTCCCGTCTGGAGACGTGTAGGAGATGCAGGAAACTCCAGCCTGAACCACCAGCTGAGACCCGTCGTTGAACTGCACCCACACCTCTCCGCTCGTCAGCTGCAGATACAAAAACACTCTTTCAATCACAAGCACAATTCCTTCTCAGTTCGCGGAGAATTCATCAACTAAACTCATTAATTACCTGGGAGGCCCATCCAACATTGGGCACAAATATGGACTTGACCACCTTTCCCGCGCTCTGAACCAGGTCCTGTCGCAGCGGGGAGCTTTTCTTGGTGAGGCTGGCCGTGGTGAAATCTGAGCCATCGTAGGAAATCATCTGGAAATAATTAAACATTTTAAAATCTCATCGCAATCAGAGCTTTTAGAATTTATGATATGTATCAACCCACACTGGCTCTGAGGCTGATCTGCTGTCATAGGATCTGAACTTAACTTATCGTATCTGCAACACCTGAACAAGTTGTAGACTTAGTTTGTATTAAAAGATCTAATTGTGCTTCTTCAGAAACATGAACAGAAACAGTGGACGGGGGCTTAATGCTGTGAGACACTTACTGAAGGAGTGATTTGCGGAGGTTTCAGAGGTGACGTTGTATCAGGAGGCGGCGGATTGGATGAGCACGGGGAGTCTGAGCTGGCAGGTCTCCTGAGAAGAATATATAAAACAAACCTCTGTCACAAATAATGAGAAAAAGGAAAATAACAATTAGCATATGACAGAATTTCCCTCTCACCTGCCAATAGTGATGGGAAAGAAAGGGACGTTCTTGGTGCTGCGCTGCTCCTCTGCTGCGATGGCCGCCTCCAGCGACAGACACATGTTGTGTCCTTCGTCAGAGAGCTCCACATACACGCGGCTCTCCGGGCTCAGGCCGCTCAGACCAACCTCTCCCTTCACCGTGCACGACTTCCCGCTCTTCTCCACCACTCGCACCAGCTCCGACGTCTTGTGCGTCTTTGCTCCTGCGTGATATAGTTGATACGTGTTAATTTACGCAGAGACAGATCGGGTACTTCCTGATATTTCACATGTTCAACTTTGACTCACCATCGTAGAAGCAGACTTCCAGGTCTGCATTGGGAGTGTTCTCCATCAGCATGACTTTAGCGTACTTGGTGTAAAGAGTCACTTTAGGCGTCTTGGATTTAACAAGCTGCACAAACTTGGAGGCGTACTGGTATTTCTTCCAGTACTTCTCTACAATAGAAAACAGACCCAGTAAGATATCATTTCTCAACTTCCATGAGTTGATTTTTTGTTCTGGCATTGTGCATCTATCAGAATACCTGGAAGGTCCTCGTAGCTGCAAATAAGAATATCCTCTGGAGGAGCCGGGGGGCGGTCCAGAACAGGAAAACCTTTTCCTCCATTAGGCTGGTATATTGTCACCTGCAACAGACGGTAATAAGATTCCATTTATGAGAGCGTTACACGGACAGACGGCGTATGACTTCATGCATCATATTTAATCGTAATCGTACCATCAACCCATCACCGGAAATCCGAAGGACTTCTTTGACTCTTTCTTGACCGCTCTGGCTTTTCAACAACTCCATGCACACTTCACCCGTTTCCAGGACACTCACCTGCAGGAGAGAAGACAAAAAGAGATTAGACATCAACAACTATCCTTAGATTACCTGCGAAACCACAACTCTGGGCAGCATCTTACAACAGCATTTTTGGTCTTCTGTCTGATGGGCTTCAGTCTGGCTGCACACAAAGGTGGGACGACGTCTCTCAAAGTTTTCTTCTGCTTTTCTGTGCTGGGTTTGGATGCGGGGGGCTTTGACTCTCTGCTGTGAGGAGGCTGGAACTCTGCTCCGGGTATGTTCTCCCTGTATGAGTCGGGGTCGGAGGGGAGAAGGTGGTGCGGGTGGTGCTGGTTGTGGTGAGGGTTCACGTTTCGGCCCACGGGCTTGTCTGACCACGAGTTGTGAACCCCCAACGGTCCCCTGCTGCTGTGGAAGCTGCCGCTACCGCTGTGAGTGCTGCCATCTGTTGGCCTCTGTCCCGAAACTGTGAAAGAAAAATAAGTATTTGGAAAACGTTGCTTCAGCTGAATGGTTTTCCTGTTTTGGGAGATTTATTTTATGACCCTTATGTTCATATTTAAGCTCAGGAAAAAAATCTATTGCACACATAATCATCATTATCTGGATTTTACCGTCATTGTTGAGCCAATTTGAAACTCCCTCCATGTCCTGAAATTGCAAGTTTGGTGGATGTAAGGTCTCTGTGGATAAATACCCAGAACTGAAACAGAAAGTGCAAACAATTAGTCTTGTTCACTTTGAAAAATAAAGAGAAGTTCATGAAGAGGCCAACTACTTACTTTGCCGACTGTTTGACGGGGGGAGAGGGAAGCCTTCCGTGCTCTGAAAATGGGTGTGGAGTGGAGGACATGGGGAAGATAGGCCGTCCCACACCGGTCAGACTCTCCTCTGAGTGGCATCTCCCCAGCTCAGCATGGCCTGAACTCTGGCCTGGGGCAGAAGAACTGGAGCGGTCTGAAGAGTGAGCCCTCCTCAAATAGCGAGAATGAGGCTGCCCGCTTTCTCCGCCGTTAACCGCCCTGCTCCTGCCCTCTCTCTGAAATCTGTCCGGAGGGTGCTGGTGCTCCCACTGGTCTCCATCCTCAAAACAAGCGCTGTCGGGTTGGCGTGGAAGACTCTGAATGGGCATCATGCGATTGGGCAGGGCCGAGCCAATCATGTGCCTGGTTCGCCTCTGGAGGCGGCTGCTGCTGCTGGCGGCTGAGGTGGAGGAGGTGCAGGCTGTGGAGATGGTGGCAATGCCACTGTCCATGGATCCTTCATCCCCCATGCCCAGCTCTTTGGTCCTGACCAGCAGGCTCTTGGTCATGAAAGGATGGTCCAGTACTGCAGAGAGACTGGGCCGCTGGGTGGGGTCTCTCTGCAGCAGCTGGTGTATCAGGTCCTGAGCCTCAAGAGAAACGTGGGTGGGCATCTCATATTCCCCGAGAACCACTTTTGACAAAGTGTGTTTCACTGTGTCCGTGTCGAACGGAGGGCGACCCATCAGGAAGGCGTAGAACATGCACCCCAGTGACCAGACGTCCGACTCCAGGCCGTGGGCACTGCGAGTGGCCACCTCCGGGGAGATGTAGTTGGGCGTCCCACACATGGTGAAGTGCTTTTCATTTGGGAGTTTGAGTTGAGTGGCCAGGCCAAAGTCTGCTATCTTAATGTTCATGTTGCTGGTCAGCAGGAGGTTGGACAAGGTCAGATCTCGGTGCAGGATGCCATGAGTGTGTAAGTAGAGCATTCCTTTCACTATCTGATGCATAAAATGTCTTGCTGTGGGACACACACACACAAAAAAAAAATCTTTTTAAGACAGACAACTCAAAACAGAAATAATTTCCCAATATTATTCACAATATTATGTTTCAGAATAATAAAAACTTCAGTCTGACCTTCATCCTCAGAGAAAGTCATCTTTTGCTCTTTAAGATACCGACTCATCTCTCCATTGTGGCACATCTCCAACACCAGATACACATAGTTGCTGTCCTCAAAGTAGTTGTACAGCTTTGTTAAAAGACAGGAAATACAATACTTACAAAGTGTGATGTCACAAAAAATATAAATGCAACAAAATGCACTGAATTCAAAGTGAAGTGGAAATATTCAGTGGAGTCGCAACACCACATTACGTTACCATGGCAACGAAACAGAAAGTTAATATACACACTTATGGACAACAAAAGTTTGTTCCTTGATTAAATAATCTAAAGGTGAATAAATGCACAAATAATACATCAAATTTCATGGTGTGTATTAAAAGGGCTCCATCACAGGAAATCAGCAGCAGTCAGTTACCTCGAGTATTGATGGATGCTTCAGTCGGCAGTGAATCTCCACCTCGTTTGTCACACGCTGAACCATGCCAGCTTTGTGCATTGCTTTTTTGTCGATCTGCAGATCGGAACAACGGGAATAATTATACACCTGCCACTCTCAGGATCAACGTGTAACGTGGTACAGTGGTGCCAAATGGCAGTTTGGTCTGTTGGTTAATTGTCAATCTGTCACCCACAAAGACAGAGAATCACTAAGACCTCATTTGTGGGGAGTCAGGGGACCACAAGACGCCCATGGGACACACCTGAGGTCTTTTAAGCGAACACGCTTTAACTGTCAGTTTATGGCGACAGCTTGTGTGTTAAGTGTCTTCATTACAGGTAAAGCTTATTAAAATTACCTCAAACACAAAAGGGATCTTACCGTTTTGATAGCAACTTCCAGACCGGTCCTCACCGATTTTGCCCGGTAAACACATGCAAAGGAGCCTTTGCCAAGGAGGGTGAGGACCTTAAAATCCTACAAACACACACACACACAAACAAACAAAAAGAACATTCAGTTTTGCAAAAATAAATTGTATTTGCAGGAGGATGAAAAATGATTATTACTCCACTCAGATCATAAGACAGACAGCATCTTTAAAAGCAGATACCTCAATCCTCAGCTCCTGAGCATAAGATAAACTTCTTCTCTCATCTCCGCGGGTGTCGGTAGAGAGGTTTTTAAAGAAATAGTGGATAACTTGATCAAACATCGTCCCTCTAGCCTGCGACATGCTGGACGTTCAGGTAAATAAAAAAAACTGCCACCTGCCAATCCTGCCACCAAGGACTCGCACAACTGTCAAACAAGCCACAAACACCTGACGCCGTCATATGGCCAACCACAAGCTGTAATTATCCCGGCTCTCTTCCCGCTAACGAGGACCACTTGTAGCCGTCTCCAGGCAGCATCATGTTGGGGTTACCAAACTCAAACACCGACGAGAAACAACACTGTTTGTTCCGGGAGACTGGGTAAGGTTACACGCCCATGTTCCAGGACAACGCTGACACAACAATAATAATAATAATAGTGAAACGTATTATTGTTGTTATTATTATAAATATATGAATATAAATGTTTAGGCTAAATGGTGACTAACGTTATATTAAGACACAACAACAACAACAACAACACGACGACACGAAAAAACTGACAATTTGCCAATACTTATAGTTTGGAAGCGTAGTATTTACTATAGCTAAGTTAAACGTTTGACCCGTCTCCATTAAATATATCAAACTGAATGCAGTTTTTCCACTTTATGCATTATTATTTAGCGATAAATACAGCTAAATTGCCACTTTAAAGGCTTTAAATAGACGCTACGAGTCCCACAAAGCGCTAGCTTGCGGACGTTAGCCTAGCGAAGGAGCTCACCTCAATTTTATCGCCGATCGATACACTCATCGTGCCGGGTTTTGTCCTCGCCGATGCATGCAAGTCTGTAATAATGTCCCTCTGTCGTCGGAGTACATCAATCGTCGGTACAGGTGTCTTCAGAGAGAGATTAAATGTCGCTGTCGCTTTCCCCTCCAAAACTTTGCCATTTCTTCCATTTTGAAAAATCCGCCCGTTACTCCGTGCACACGTCACGCCCAACGTCACATGACAACAATCGCATTAGCCACGCCCCTTCAAGAGTCCCACACATGGCAACCGCAGACTGTGGCAACGCTGAATTTGTACTATTAAATGAAATCCTGCTTTAAGTAAAAGTATTTAAAATAGTTTTTGTTTATTTTTTTTCTTCGTCTGTACATTGTGCTTTTTTATACAGGTCTGTACTGGAAGTTTCAATTTTGAAAAGCTGGACATTTCTCAAGTTTCATCTGCAGATTTCTCAATGTATTATATGAATATTCAAGAGTGCTTGATTACGAATTAATTAAAACTTTAGAGAATTCATGATAACAGTTAACATATTTAATTCATCTGTGAGACTGAATATTCCACAATCAGATCTGCTCTATTTGCCTTTATTCACACACAAAGGAAAGGCATCTTTAAGCTGGAATTGGTTAAAAAAAAAATCTGTATTGGCATTAATAAGTAAATTCATGATGGGCTGACTAAAATAGCCATGTGTGTTTTTAAGAGATTAGGACTTTAGCAACATAGATGTATTCTGGCCTTGTTCATGTTTCTTTTAGTTCTTCACAAACCTTCAGCTCTGGTTCCAAAATTCAAGTTCGGCCAACAACAGTGTCCGTCTCATTTAGATTTAGTTTGTACCCGGGTGCAATATCGATATCTTTCGAAATGCCACTTTAAATAATCAAATAATTTCAGACTTCACATTTTTTGTCTTACAGACAAACATGTTTATTTCTGCCATTTTTAAATCCCATAACTTAAATATGGAAAAACTGCAAGAAACAAAAGAGGAAATAAGTAACCAATCACTAGAGAAATTTGGTATATCAAGCATTTCCACTGTAACACTAGGAATGTGTTCGTAATGTTCATATGCTGGCTGCTTTTCTTTACTAAATATTATTTACATTTTCTAAACATCTCTCCAAACTCATTAAATACAAATATATATAATTTGTATCATTTCATACAAACTAATGGTTCTGTTTATTTGGACAGATCTTTCTATGATTGATAGAATTTAGTGCTGATACCTGATGCATAAGAGACACATGAAATGCAAACACAAGGCCTTAACTTCCTTTTTGGTGGACAGGAAACAGCTTTATGTCAGAATCAGAGTTGTATCTATTGCATCAATCCTTAATTTATTACGTATGTCAAACCTTTGAGAGAGAGAGAGAGTAAAGCACACTGTTGTCACACATAAGGATGAAAGAGTGAGAACAAAATCCTCAAAAGGTAAAGTCCGATGGGGGACACCAAAAACAAACCTACTAAAGTGGCTGGTGAGGTTTGAGAAATGGTCCCAGGTATAGATGTTTCTACTGTCTAAATGGTGCATGATGGTAAACGCAGTGACGACTGCAGGGTTTTCTTGTCAGACACGGATCTCAGTCCACTTCCATTTCTTTTGTGCCAGGTTTTGTTTGCTGGCTTCCCTTTGTGTCTCCCTTCCCTTCTGCTCCTTGCTTAGCTGTCGGGCCATTGTGAGCTCCACTGTTCTGATCATTCACTTCGGGAGCCTCCTCCACTGTGGGCTTAGGCCGGTTTATTACTGGGTTACATACATCCTCCAGCTCCTGTTGGCAAAGGTAAATTATCAGATTTCATTCCTTTCTAATGGAGGACAAGAGAAACGTATTAAATAGTCATTCACGTACCTGTATTTTGGCAATGATGTCTGCTACTTTAACGACTGGGTCTTGAGTTATAGCAAGCTTGCTCTGAGCATTCATCCTGCTGTTCATCCAGCCCATGCTTTCAGTCACACACTTCTCCACGGTGCTCATTTCTTCTACACTCAAATGTAGGAATCGCTCATCCTGGGAAAGGTATCAATAACCACGTCAGTTACCGTCATTTTAACAGGAATAAACTGAAAACATGTTTGAATATTATTGTGGATGCAGCTCAGTCGTGTGAAATTGTTAATCGTACCACTTTGAATCCCAATCCTTAATTCTGTCCGTTGCCCACCATAAAATGAAATAAATCACCACGAGTTCACAGGAGTTTACCTTCTGTTTGTAGGAATCTACAAACTTCATGTAGAGCTGCAGTTTCTTTCCCAGCTCTTCAAAAGCCCTCGGCCTGTCCTCATGCTCTCTGTGCCGGTCCTGAATGGGCTGACCCGACCTCTGCAAAGCAACAGCATACATGTTACATGTAAAATTAAAACACCGGTATGTAAGTTGTAAATTCCACATGGAACCTAAGTTTTAAAACAAACCTTAAGTCCATCTAGCTTCTCCTCATAGACTTGTTTGGGTTGGTCCTCTCCGTCCTCATACAACCAGTTCTCTGTGTCCTCCAGCATCAGCGTCAGCCGGCTACTGTCCTGTTGTTGGGCACAAACCAAAAAAAATCTGTCAAGTGATAAGTTAGCTGCTGTTCTTGCTATGTCCTCTCAGTTATAAGTGGCATGTACCTCCTCGGTGATGTACTTTTCATAAATCCCGCAAAGTTTGTCCCGCAGGTCATACACGTACTCCTCCACAGCGTTTTTAGCATCATTCTGCTCTTTCACCAGTTTGTCCTGGATAATCATCTGTCGCTGTGAGGAGAATACACAGATAATATCACCGACAACCAAACCACTCACATAGAGGTGATGTTACTCTTATATAATCCTGGCACACATCGGGGCCAATCAGCTGATTAGGAGCTACCAGAATAGATGCAAAAAGTGTAGGTAGGAAATGGCTGCTAACTGGAGTAATAAAACGCAAATCAGGTTTTAGTTCCACTACATCGTTAAAGTCTCAGTTTATTCAATCAGAGCGTGACTCAGCTGTTACAAAGGCCAGCAGCAGGACTCACCTCATACTCAACAAAATTAGTAAGGAGTTCACTGTCGAGGTGTCGAATGTTGTTGGCCATGATGGGAAGATCGATACTCTTCACCTTCACTTTGGGCTTGCTTCCACCTGCTGCCGGATCTTGCTTTTCCCCAGCTGCCCCCTCCTGGATTCAGCAACCACAGCAAAATTAAATGTGGCCTTCTTCAATTTGTTCAGAAATTAGCAAACATCTGTATATTTGTGTTTCTTTGTACGTTATCAAATCTGAGAAAGTCATTGTGGGTAATTAGTGTAATATTCTAATAATAAGTCTAATATTCTAGCAGAAAAGCGAAACGGCTGGCATTTGTATTTGTAGGTGAACGCTAAGACTGAGGCCTGACAAACCTTACTGTTGTCCTCAGTCTGCTGGTCCCCCTGGCTTTGACCTTCCTGGTCCACCTGCATTTTGGTCTGAACCACAATACAGACAATTATTTAAGATAAGATATGTAAAACAACATGTCCCTGATCCTGTATGTATAAACTGTACATATGTGTATATATATACACACACACGCACACTCGCATGCCAGTTCATTAGGTACACTAGTGAAAACTACTGCACCTGCATCTGCAATCTGTGTTTTCATTTTGGAGGCTGTGGTTGGTAGTACTACTGAACTGTATTGTGTAGTACCAACATGATTATCTATTGCATAGCTTTTGACAACCCATTTTAGTCAAAAGTTTTGACAGTCAATAGTTTCAAGCTCAAATGTCAATACCAGGTTAAATGACAGTCAGTGTCGTTACATTTCAACATCTGGAGAAACATCTGCGCTTAGTTTCACGTCAGATTATCCATTTCTTGTTATCCGTCTCTGGATCAAACTGTGAGACCAAGACATTGACTTACTGAACACCGGCGTCACAAAAGGCAACAATCGTCTCACCTGCTCCTCTGCTCTGCTTTCATTCTGCACCATTGGCTCCGACTCAATCTGCATGTCCTCCCCTTCTCCTTTCTGCTTCTCAATCAGAGAGGCGCTGGACACACTGAAGATGCCGTGGACGTTGACGCGCACTTTGACTTTCACTTTAGAGCTGTCTCCGTCTGGCTGCGGGACCACGTTCTGCACTGAGAAGCACCCTGGAAGCACATGGAAAACACAGGGAAATGAGTGGATTGTCAAGATCCTTCTGTGGCACTATACTGTTCTACAACCCATCTGTACCAGCGTTGTTCTTAATTACCATCCAGGTTGTAGATCCCTACAGGCACTCAGCTACAAATAGGCCGGCTACTAGGGCGAATGCATTGATCAATTATCTTGCTAAAAACTTGTGTAGCTTGTGAAAGGAGCACGTGCTTGCCTTTCAAACCCAAGCAAGGACCGATAAGTTGTTGACATATTGTTGACAGAGCAGAATTAGCACCAATACCTATCCTGTGGTCGGGGTAGGGGAGATCTTGAGGGCTGCTGTAGAAGGCTTCAAGGTCAAAGGGTTCCTTCTTGTGGAAGGTGATCACTTTGGAAAACGGAGCAGCATGATTCTTGCTGAACACCTCGCACTCCCTGCAACGCGAAATGCAGCCAAAGGAAAAGCAAAGTCAGGCTGTGGGAAGTCAACACAGTCAGCACTTAATGTATCTTCAAGGTGGCTGACCTAGCTTGATTTATTCATAGAGCAAACACTACAGATTCATTCTCGTCCTTAACAGCGCCACTGCTTAACATGGCTAATTACCCCAATCCATCCTCTGTTGGTGACTTCCAGCGCAGAGTAATGGGGAAGGGAACTACATCAGTGATGGAGAATTCACGAACCTTAAATGCTGGAGACAAAATTGCACACTACACCCAGACAGTCACCACGCACCAAACAAAAAAAGAAAAACGACAACAATTTAACGCATTATATATTATAAACCGGCTAAATGTCTTAGTGTCGGAAGAGAGTCCTACCTGAAGTGCACAGCCTCTTGCTACAGCTTCGTCTGCATTGAGTGTGGTGCTGACATCTTTGCCGAAAAACTTGGAGATCCTGTCTTTGATAGCCGGCATCCTTGTTGCTCCTCCAACTATCTCCACTGCATAGATATCGTCTCGGCTCAATTCTGCAACAAAATACGGACATTACTGAGTGGATTCTTCCTTAATTGTAAAATAGCCTGATGTTTTCAACTAATGCTCAGGGACATACTTGATTGTTCAAGGGCTGTCTTCAGCGGCATCTCCACTCTCATGAGATATTGTGCACACATGTCCTCAAACTGCGTTCTACGGTTACAAATAGTGAAGAAACAACATTTACAATGCTGGATCATCACACTATAGATGCAGGATTAAAAGTAAAATTCGTACCTGTTCATCCTGCTGGAAACATCGATGTCATTCATGAAGCACTCGATGTTCAGAGGCAGGTCCGAGGAGTTGGCGCTCATGAGCTTCTTCAGTTTCTCGCACTCCTGGTACAGCCGCAGCACGGCCCTCGGGTTGTCCCGCACGTTGAGCTTGTACTTGCCCTTAAACTCCTCGCAGAAGTAATCCACCATTGTCTCGTCAAAATTGCGTCCTCCGAGATAAGGGTCAAACGCCGTGGAAAGAACCTGATGGACCAGATTGACAGTAAGCTTAGAGTTTAAAAACACAAATGTAGGTGTGGTTGCAAGTGGAAAAAAAAACGTGAAAGGCTGACCTTGAGTTTGCCTTTGTTAAAGGCAGTGATGGAGACCTGGAATGAGGAATGTCCCATGTCCACAAATACCACATTTCTTGGCCTCTCTTCTGGAGTGGGAAGGTCTTGTTTGTAGATGCCATAAGCCAATGCCACTGTTCACAAAAGATATTTATTTACATCTCTATTCTGTCATTAAAAACTTACACCAATTTAGTTATTTGCGTTTATGTTGGAAATTTCACTGTTCACTAAGAACACTGACCTGCAGTGGTGTCATTAATTAACCGTAAACAGTTCAACCCTGCAATTTGAGACGCGTCGAACACAGACCGTCTTTCAGCATCTGTGAAAAAACTTGGGACCTGTGGATCAAAGCAGGAATCAATATGTTTCCTGTATTTGCTGAACCATGTAACAGAACGTGTTTCTGTGGCGTCTCCATCACTCACAGAGATGACACAGTCCACCACCGGCTTCTTCAGCGCGCTCTCTGACGTCTCCTTCAGCTTGGTGAGCAGCATCCCCGTGATCTGCTCCACCGTGAACACTTTATCCTCGTCCAAATAACGCACCTGCAAACATTACACGGAAGGCATTTTAAGTTTGTGACAGTCAGGGTCGGAGAGAAGAGAGTACGAGCTCAAAGATGTGCAGTGTTTCACCTTAATTCCAGTGTTTCCATTGGCCAGCTTGTGTAAGCTGTAAGGCAGTTTCAGTTTTTCTGCTTGGACGAATGGATCGTCAAATGATCTGCCGTGGAACTTTTTGAAGCCGTGGACTGTATTTTTGAAGTTTGTAATAACCTGGATAAAAACCGAATGATTTCAATATTCCAATGTTTAATGCTGCTTTTATTACATAAAATTAGACAATTTTCCTTACTTGACTCTTGGCTGCATTTCCAATCATGCGGTTTTTGGAGGCCAAAGACACACAAGCCCTTAACAGAGGACAAACATATCAGAAGTTAGCTCCAATTCCGCCAACAGTTACGGCAGATGAAGCATAATGTAATTTACTGTCTGCTGCAAATTACATAAATGCATATTGAGTGCTGCAATTTCACAAGGGAGTCTGTGGAAGAATCACAAATTAGGGCAGGGAGACAAATCGGTTCACCTTCAGAATCACTTCCTGTCCAGGAGTAAAGAAAGAGAAATCATTCATCTTTTAGCAGACCACCACTAAATATCACTATGTTTACTGGAAAAAAAAGATGAATTGCTACAGATTGCACGAGGTTTATAGGGATCCATTTCACTTTGGCTGGCAGTGACAAGTCACTCCCTCGTTTCACCTTGCCACAAAAATATCCCCATTCATTTAAAGGTGCACACTTCCTTTCCAGCTGCACATCCCTGTTTGCAGGATGCTGCAGCAAACACGGCATGCAGAAACAGAGGGCCGCGCGGAAAACACTTGTCATTCCAAGTTAATTAATACAAACATGAATAAAAGAGTGTCACTATTTATGAATCACCTTGGGATTTAATTCATTGTCATTTCCGGGCCGGTGCTTATAAGGAGGTAGTTTTTATTATTATTTTTTTGACAAGCTATAACGGATCGCTGTGTCATGCTGGAAACCTTTTAATTTGATTATAAAGCGTATCGTATGCTAACACGCTGACGTGCAAATCGCTTAGGCGACTAGGTCAGAGGTTGTTATTAGGAGATATGTCAAATGTCTTTAAGGTTTTTAACCATGCAGGCGACATTTTGACCTACAATAACCTGCTGTGACGGCGAATAAATAACAGTTACAGGCCTCGTCACCGCCGCCACCACCACCACCACCATCATCCCTGCCGCTGCCTCTGTATCACCAGTGCGCCTCCGGTTGCAAACATTGCGTAACAAACTCAAAGCCAGACTACACTACACGGTGATGATGATGTCTGTCAACATGTATACTTACGGTGTGCATCTGTCACTGTACTCATTGGCAACGGTTTCAATGCCGCCGCTCCTGGCCACAGCGATGTAACAATTTTGGAAACCCACATCAATGCCTACCACTGACATAATGAGCGCTCTCTAATTCACTCAAGTTATCCTGCTTAGCGACCGCACTTACAACACCTATGAGGGGGGAAAAATGTTAAATTCAATAGCGGTCTGCTCCAGAAAAATGTATTTTAATAAGTCCGCTCTAGCAATTTACGAGTCCACTCACACAGGAGGTGCACTAAATGAATTACTCGCCGTTACGTAAGTCAAGCTGTTTATAGCAAACTCATTGAGTGTAATCCCAGGGAGCAGTGATGTCCAGAGCGGATTCTCCCCAACATCACCACCAGGCTGGTGCTCTCCAAGCCCCGCCCACACGCAACTGTGATTGGCTGCGTCGCTCCCGTTCTCCGTACGTGGTTGGCGTGACAACCAATCGATAACAGAAACATCTAGAAGCCACTGGAAGGGAGGGGGGCGCCGCCGCCGCCGCGGTGTGACGTCACATCGGTAAGAAGAACGGTGGGCCTCACGGACAATTCGCCCTGAATTTCAGCTGCCAGGCACCGTTTCCTCCTTCAAATCCCCCGTGATTCAGGATAGACGATTGGTCAATTGCATAATTTATGGGGGCAGAGGTTACTGTCATTTATTTGCTATCTAAAGCTTACAAGAGGTTGAGCTCACACAAAGCCACTGCTGCCTGAAAGACTTTGCTGCGGGATTAAGCCCCCTCTCACTGACACATGGTTTTGTGAACATGTATGATAAACCATGCGTCGGTACACATACGCAGGTGAATACTGTGAACGTAATTATTAGCAAATACGTAAAGAAATAGTATGTGATAATCATCTAGGTTTTGTGATTATGACAAATACACTTTATACATTATTTATTATTTTATTTATCTATTATTTAAATGTCTCAAGGCTGAATTGAACATTATTCGTTCTGTGGTTTTGTTTCAACATGTTTTATTTTGCATTTAATTTGTTTAAAGTGGACAGTGTGCGTACATAAAAAGAAAATAGCTGTTATTAAATATTTATAAGGGTTTGATGATGTTTATGAACTAGGAAAATGAAGATAAGGAATAACTGTCAAGTTAATTAAGCAAACAATATCCACACAAAATACATAAAGGTAATCCATATCCACACAAAGACAAAAGCACTGATTTTAACGGTAAAAATAAAACCCTAAATATTTTTGTTAAAATAAGATGAAAGCAGAGCTGTCTTTATATATATAGACATAACATAATTACCAACATGCTATTTGTGCTTTTATACTAAAGCTATCATTGAAACACTTCTACAAGTGTCTTCATAAATACATAGACACCATAATTAGTTTTAGATGTACTGTAAAGAGAAAAATGTTATTCATGGTGTAAAACAAATGGTATGTGATGGCAAAACATAAGATGAAATAGGACAAAACACAACGATATAGTTTATAAGATAGTTTATTTAGTTTGGAGCAGCACAAACTAAAGATTTGGTTAGTTTTCATTATAGAAAAGCGGTTGATGGTTTCTGCTGTACATGGCTTAAATAGTTTAACAAGAGGACAGTCTAGCCATATACCTCATATGTCATATATGCCATATACCTCAGTCATATGTCTTTGTACATGTCAATGCATTCTTACATTTTTTGTATATCCATATAAATTGAGAAAACTTAATTTTTGATTTGCAAAAAAAGTGGTTAGAGATTTCTTTGCTTGGTGTGTTGACTGAAATATATGTAATATATGCATATATCACGACCGGGAAAGACTATGGGGGTTATTTTATCTTACATGCGTCTCGTTCGGTTTCTCTTGGACACTTATCTCACTTGTTTCCTCGCTGAGGACGGACAGGTCCTTCTTGTTCGTCCTAAGCCCCAGATAGAGGAGAGGGAGAGGCCTGGGTGAGAACAGGAAGTGCTGCAGCTAGCTTGCTAGTTACAGTCAGACGGGTTAGCTTGGCCTTTAACTCACCAACCACAATGGGTCTGTTCGGCAGAACACCGGAGAAACCACCAAAAGATCTGGTGAGTACTGGCTGCTGAAGTCTCGGACTGTCTGTTAGAGTTTTGTTCCGTAATAAGAAAAAGACGGTTAGTGTCTTGAGCTAACCTTGCTAACGTTAGCTGCTAGTTTAACTAGGCTTGGTTCGTCCCGTCTGTTGTCTGGTTGTTTTTGATAAATGAAGCTGTTTTTGTCACTGACATTACCATGTGTTATTCCCACGACAATAAATAAACATTACAAGTTTGTTTACACGCCACGGTATAAGTCAATGCGTGTTTTCTGAACAGGAATGTGAGCCAGTTAGCATACAAGCTACCTGTCAGTCACTTCGGTGTAAACAAACCCTGATTGAGCTTATTTCAGCCGACACCGTGGTTTGTTTTTATCGCTTACACGTCGCATTAGTAACATGTTTATGTTCAAAATTGACATTATAAACATACTTTAACTGTCAAGATATTTTACTGCAGTTTGCTGTAACTTATTGTTTCTTTTTAGATCAACGAGTGGTCTCAGAAAATTAGGAAGGAGATGAGAGTGATTGATAGACAAATTAGAGGTAAGTTATTGTCAGCTTTTGACAACTTTTACAGAGATGTACACAGTGTCCTGTTTATACATTTACTTTTAGGTGACTTCCAAGTATCTGATTAATGAATGGGAAACGGTAATAGATTTCCTTCAGCTGGAATATCTAGAAGCAAAACAACAAAAGGAGGCTTTGGTTAAGAAAATTCATGTAATGCATTACAACTTGTCTGTGTGTCTCCTTGTCTATCTATACCAGGGAAATGTGTAATAACAATAATACTAATAATAGTGATATATAATGTAAATTATGTCAGTCCTGTTTTTAATGACATATCCTTTTATTTCAGATATTCAAAGAGAACAAGAAAAAGTTAAAAGATCCATTAAAGATGCTGCCAAAAAGGGCCAGAAAGATGTGTGTGTGATCCTCGCAAAGGAGATGATTCAGTCAAAACGGGCAATCACCAAACTTTACGCCTCCAAAGCTCAGATGAACTCTGTGCTGCTCAGCATGAAGAATCAGCTCGGTGAGTGTCACATGTCAGAGGAGGCGGAAACTACGTCACCAGGAAACCGGCTTGCTTCTCAGTCATCCGAAGGCTCTGCTGTGCTCTGTCAGTGAGGCAATGTGTTTGTGTGTTTCCAGCTGTGTTGCGTGTAGCAGGCGCCCTGCAGAAGAGCACAGAAGTCATGAAAGCCATGCAGAGTCTAGTCAAAATCCCAGAGATCCAGGCCACCATGAGGGAGCTTTCGAAAGAGATGATGAAGGTCAGCAGCATCCAAAAATAAATGGATTCTATTTACAGGAAAGCTACTACAAAAACTAGAACACTGTGGCTCTGATAATCGTTTATCACCCATTTTTTATGTTTCAAAGGAAAATTTGCTCAACCACATGTTCCTTTTTTTAGGCTGGCATCATTGAAGAAATGTTGGAAGACACGTTTGAGAGTATGGAAGATGGAGAGGAGATGGAGGAAGCAGCAGAGGAGGAAGTTGACAAGATCCTCTTTGAGATCACAGCAGGTAAAGAGATTGATTAAACTAGAATGTAACACATTGTTACAGTTACTTTGATTAATTTAATCACTACACCCTTTAGTAATAACAGTTACATTCATGTTTTGTAATATTGCTTCGATATCTAACTTTTTGAAGAATTGAAATCCTAACCTCAGACTGACCCACCTCCTGTTCTGTTTTCCTTGCTAGGTGCCCTTGGCAAAGCGCCGAGCAAAGTTACAGACGCCCTCCCCGAAATGGAGCCGGCTGGAGCCACCGCAGCTTCCGAGGATGAGTCAGAGGAGGACATTGAAGCGATGCAGTCGAGACTGGCAGCTCTCAGGAGCTAAAGTGAACTGCCACCCTTCTGTCAGTGAGAGTCGGTTTGCGCACTCCATAAAGGACTGAGACAATTCTGGTGCAGGGTTTACAGTGCTGAGCATCCCCTTTGCTTCACAATATTATTTCACATAATCATTTCTTGTTGTGCTATGACAGTTAAAACTTTTTTTATATAACAACTGGTCTACTCAGCCAGAAGAAAAGGTGGTTTCGCTTCTTGTCTTTAATTATTATCAGGGGTAACCCTAGGTAAGTCTTTATTATCCAAAGTCAAACAGAAGGTTAAGAACGTGTATATAATGTAAGTATGAAAAGCCTGCTGTGCCTACAGTGCTTCGTCATATTCTTCTTCTGTCCTAAGTTGTGGACATGTTGTGGAGGTACTTGGGTGTTTAATGATCCAAACAAGTGATTGAATAACTGTTAATAAATCACTTCGTAGATCGCTGAACAGCAGTAGTTTTGTAAGCAACAGCTGCTCATTTGCTAGTAATTATCCTTTATCTGAAACACTAGAGGTGATGGGCGAATTTCACTTTTGATAGGTAATCTCCTGTACAGTCGAAATGTTATCTGTTCTGTTTGTGTTCATACACATTAAGTACACTCATCAGATAAATGCACGCATACCACCTTAACCCATTTGTTTTGCATTCAGCTTGTTCAACGTTTCACTTTGCGTCACGATGAGTTCGTCCTCGACGGGAAAATGCAGCGGAAATAGAAAAGTTGTGCATTTGTGGAAGTATTGTGTGTTTATTTTTTCTATGTGAACAGAGACAAAAAAATATTGAATAAACTTTTAAGACCGAAGGTAAAACGTATGTTTTAGCACTCGTTTCTGTCAGCGCTGGGCCCCGCTACGTCACAATAAACACTGGGTCTGTAATCATCAAAATAAGGGCTAGCAACAGCTCACTCAGCAGGTCAGAAGCTGTACTGCACGCACAACTGAGTGCTGTTGTCACAAACACCTCTCCCTAGCAGATTGAAGCGCTTGCTCAGCAGTCCTGGAAAGAAACATTTTATGAAGAGTTAAATGACTGACAGAAATGTATGATTATGTGGTGTGACTCATAAGCTATGACGAAACTTTGCCTTTTCAACCTGTAACACGATGCGAGGGAAATTAGACCGTGTTACATTTTGTTGATATCAGTCTCTCTTTTTCAGGTTAGTGCAGTTTGGGTGCACCTTATTTCAAAGCCTTTCCCCTTTGCTTTCAAATGGACGAAAGGATTAGATTTCAACCAACCTCCCTCCCTCGCAGGTTTTGTTGTTTGTTACTGTAACAAAACCTTGCCTCTGTTCTCTGGCTTCAGCTAGTGGGCCAAAGGCTGGACAAAGCCAATACTGTAGCTGTGATAATGTCAGTGCTCTCAGGTTAGTGAGCAGAATTCAAGGAGACTTTCAGGATTGACCATTTAGATTCCATTTAGATTTAGTTTCCATGCACGTCATCTAATCTGTAGTTTGTCATGTACTTGGAGAAGTGCTGGAGGGTATGCTCACTTTTAATAATGCAAATGTAATGCTATTAAACCGTAATTGGTATTAATGATAACACTTATGGGCTTTATGGTGATTACAGATTTGTAGATGTAGAGCAAGTTTTTAAATTTCCATTTTGCGGTTTAATCCGTGCAGGTCATGAAAAATCGGACCTGATGTGTATTTTTCGTGACATTTAATTTGAGTGTCTTTGTCTGTTCTGAATGTTTAGCACTTTGTCATCTGCTCTCTCTGGAATATTTTTCACATACCGTCCCAGGGGTCCCAGTGAGCCAAAATACGCACTGTGTGAACTGATTTGAGATACTTTAAGATCAGTTGAAGTGGGTCAAGCATTATCAGCTCCATCTCGCAACGAGACCTGTTATCCAGGTTGTGATGGGTCAAAAAAAAAAACAAAGCCAAGAGAAAATCAAAGACAAAGACTGAGGAAGCCTCTTGGGTGAGCGCTGAAACATTTTCGAGGTAACTCAAACCGCTCCAGTTGCTTTTGTTTCAGCATTGTTTATGGTAATATCAAGGCTCTGTCTTGTGTTTTGATATAATTGATACAATTCAACTTTTAAATAGAGAAAAAACACACCATCAACAATAGTGGTACACTGATGACACTGATCACTATTTTCTGACACCTTAAAGGGAAATAAATGAGTCAGGGAAATAATCTTTAGCTCTGGTAAATCTCACCTGGAGCATATACACATAAACCAATAAAAATTACCTCAAAATGATGCATGGGAGTATATATTTAGTTTGACTTGGTTTCTATGGCTTCAGTTCGACTGCTATTCTGGTTATTGTCAGCTACGATCGTTTTACTTAAAGGTCATTTTGGAGCCACGTGCTCCACACGTTGTAAGGAAAAGTGCGTAAAGGACAAACAGGATATATACTGCACCTGGACACATTTTTTTATTTTTTATTTTTAGGAACTTTTAACCAAATATGAGGCATGGGGACTCGTCCTTGCCCATCGGCATGCCGAGTATCTGTTGTCTGTGTAATGCAACACTGCCATCTATGGATACGGTTACGTTCCTCTCACTGTTTATCCCGCATCACGTTGCTGCCTGTGTGCGTCCGTACGCCGCCGCCTGGACGCGCCTGTCATCTGGAGGAAACTCCTCCCCGCAGACAGCGCGTCCTGTCGCTTTTCCAGCGAAATGGTCTCCTGGCTCATCTCTAGACTTGTGGTGTAAGTCATTTTTGTTTATTTCATTCCGTATCATCTGTAACAGCTTTGTACATTAATAAGCAGGGGCTCCGGGTTGTTGCAGGTTGCGTTGTTTGTGCCGCTATGGACGCAGGAGCGGTGCGCTTTACAAGCCCCCGCAATTTTGTCTAATATTTAATCAGAATCAGACGTCTGTGTGCAAATAGAACAGGTCTGGGTCTATTAAATTTTGACTGAAAATGGCCAGTATTGTAAGCTACGGGACTGCACTTTGCCATTTCAGCGGTAATGCTGAGCTGGGCCTGTATAGACCTATTTCTGGCAGCGCTCAGCTGTCTGGCACTCTTTGTTTTTATCAAATTGATTTTTTTTTTTAATAACAGACAAAGAGATGACGTGATTGACTAAATAATGTATCATCACCATCATAAAATGAGTCAGATCCAGGCATGAGAGGCTTTTCTTTCAGAGCCAGAAGCCCCAAATGTCACAAATGAGCGTGGAGGTGACTGAACAACAGGAGCGGTCTTTGAGTGGAGCACTGTTCAGTGTTGATGTCCCATATTGGAAAAAAAAACAAAAGGGATGGGTCAGCCGTCTCGGGTTACAATGCAAGACTTATTCGAGTCATAAAAGTATATACGTACCTCCCTTTAATTAACAGTAAATAATGACCGGGTATTTTTACCTGCACAAAGTATGAATCAGCGTCATTACATACCCCGTGGAGAGGCCCACACCTCAAATATAGTGGGGCAATTAATTTTAGATTACCAGATCTCGTTACACAGATTGGACTTCCTCAGCTGTGGCTGTTAAGAACCTGGTTATGTGGGGCGTTTTGGATCCAATATCCAACAGAAAGGTTTTAGGGTTGGTATATTTTGAGTGTCCTTTCTAAAAGCCCTGTTAGAGCACAGTGAGCTGGCCAGGACCAAGTGCTGCAACATGATGTGGGTCAGTAATTTGATCAGGTCACAGCTGTTGCCTTCTTAGTACTTCAACAGGGTGCTGTCTCTGTCCGGACACCGAGCGGCACAGGTGCCTATACACATAAATAAATTTAGAGATAAACACATGTGAGCTAATTTTGTCTCATACCTGGGTGTTTGTCGGCATTTAGCCAATTTGACTAAGTGCTTAGTTGGTTTAATGGTTATTTAACAGCTGTTTTGCTAGCTGAAGGCAACCAATGGTCCATAATCATTACTTTTGTAATGATTTGATGTTACATGTAGCTCGTGCATGTCTTTAGTCATTCCAGTGGACTGTAACTCGGCGTTTTATTTTTGTTTAGACTTGTGTTTGGTACACTGTATCCTGCATACTCATCGTATAAAGCCGTCAAGTCGAAAGATGTGAGAGAATACGTGAGTATATGTTTTGTCTTCTTTTGATTTCTCATGCAAATGATTGCACAAGTTTGTTTGCTGTTAACCTGTTAACCGCTTCTGTTGCGTTGCAGGTGAAATGGATGATGTACTGGATAATATTTGCCCTATTCACTACGGTGGAAGCATTTACAGATATGTTTATATGCTGGTAAGCCAATGTTGATACGTAGACTGCGCTTCACATGGGACCCCAGTGGAAAACTGTTTTTTCAGTTTCATTTGCAATATTATTCTGTCTTCACTGCAGGCTTCCTTTCTATTATGAGCTGAAGATAGCCTTTGTGGTGTGGCTGTTGTCTCCATACACCAAGGGCTCCAGTGTGCTCTACAGGAAGTTTGTCCATCCCACGCTTTCCTCAAAAGAGAAGGTGAAATCCCTTTCCTTTGTCGTATCTGAGCAGTGAAAGGAGGGCTTAGGTGGAAACATTCGGCCTAGGTTGTAAGTTGGCCCGCTTGGTTTTGACACTAATAGAATTTAAGCTTTGCGACGTTCTCGAGAACAAAGGTGCCTTTGTGCCAGTCGAGCTTCCCCACTTTAGCTGTTTGGATGCGTCTGGCCGGACAGGAGACGTGTCACTTCTTCCATGTCTCTTTTCCCTTTTCCTCTGTGTGTGAGTCAGGAAGCAGATAAGTGACTTTTTAAAGATCAAAAGTCAGAGAGTAGCATGACACAGTACAGTGAGAGATAATCAAACTGCGCGTGAAATGAGTTACACAATGACAGCCGTTACGTGTTTATGTGAGTTTTTTATGTCTTCATTTTAGGACATTGATGACTATATCTGCCAAGCAAAGGACAAAAGCTATGACACCCTGGTGCATTTTGGGAGAAAAGGACTGAATGTTGCAGCCACAGCTGCAGTCATGGCTGCAACAAAGGTAATGCAGACTCTGAGCATTTGTTTTGTAGCGACCTGGGCTTACATTCGATTGTCACTGCAGTTAAATAGACTGTTTTGTTTCCAGAAGCAGAGCTAAAACAAAGGTCACTGACTGGACTAATTGAGTTTTCTTGACTCATCTAAGTGGCTTCTAAGTGACTGGTGGGGCGTCAAGTTTTCTTTCTTTTTCTTTTTTTTTAAAAACATCTGTGGGCGGGGCCGAGTTAAAACTCACATGACTATGCTATCTGTTAACAGCTAGGCACTTTGCTTTTACCCTCTTTCATTCCCCCATTGAGTGGCACTCTAACTTACCCATTAATGGCCAGAAACGCCTACAATTCCAGCCTCATTTTCCAGACATTTAAAACCGACTTTGTCCAGCTGACTTTGTTTTGACTTTGTTTTGACTTTGTTTCAATTTTGTTTCAGCTTTGTTGTTGGGCATAGCATGACTGGGGCTGAGAACCTCGAGACAGCTCGGTCAGGGTTAGGCTAACCAAAGGCTATAGGGAAGTGCCTCCTGAAAGGCACTTCCCTATGGTCAGTGTATCATATACAGTAGATGGTGGCAAGCATAACTCCAGTTTGGTGAAGAGATGAGTGCTGACATGGAAGCGAAGGTTTGCTGTGGATGGGGTCAGGCGCATAAAACAAGGTCCACCTAAAAAATCAATATTAGTCTAAGAGTATGCTATATTTAGAATATTATTAGACACCACTTACTGACACATCGTTCCGTTCAAAGTCAAGCTCTACTGACAAAAAAAAAAGTCATTTTGTGGTCACAGAACATAGAAGTTGCTGGTCTGTTTCTTCCACCAACCACCATGTAATACAAGTAATACTATACACTATAGAAATGTGACTCATACCACCCAACTTCAAAGACACCAAACTGTCCATTTGAAGTATCAAGCCTGTTGTTTTGCGACCTTTCTCTTAATGAGAGTGTCTCTTAAAAAGCGTAGACCACGTCCCTTATTTATTTATAGTAAAGGATCCCATAGCTGATCATAATAGATGCCCTCTGAATGTCTCTCATCGCTGCCTGCATTAAAACCTGAAAACCTGGCGTTTCCTGGTCCAGGGCCAAGGAGTTCTCTCAGACAGACTAAGGAGCTTCAGCATGCAGGACCTGTCTTCCTACCAGTCTGAGGATGATAACACCGGGCCCGACTCCGCACAGCCTACAGCGGCACAGCACCGGACCAGGACCATGATGCGCAGCAAGTCGGAGAGCTACAACAAAGGTGAGGACACATTGCTGGCACCCAGCCTCCTGACGCGTACCGCTGAAAACTAAAAGCCAAATAATTATATGTTTCATAACGTGGCGTATTGATGAAACGGGCACCCTAAATGCAACTTCTCTGAGCACATTAGCCGTAATGGAGTCATTACGGTGCAGCGGCCCGTTGCCTGTTTAGTTTGTGAAAGGCAGATCATCACGTCGATAGCCATCTTCCCGTTCGAGCCTGTTTAACCCTCCAGATATTGTTTAGTACTTCTGGTTTCCTGAGTGGCCCCCTTAACGTCAAGCCGGCCTTCCTGTTTGGAGCAGGTCAGGCCTCGTAGGGCTGCCAGGCTCGCCATCCTGTGACAAAACTCACATGTAGCTGAGAGGGGTTTGTTCTTTGGTTTAACATCACATGGAAACAGTTATTGCTTGTTTTAATATGCTCTCAGATTGTTCTGATAATAACCGCTCCTTTGTAAAGAAAATGAGAAATATAGCCACAGCTGTCGACACTGAACAGAAACATCAGTCGTTCGATTAAACAAAGTCCTTCTGTTAATATTTGCTGAATGTGATTAAAACATCGCCGCTGTATGTCTGTGACTACACTCACTTGACTTCAGGGATTCATCTCGTGTTATCTTGAGTTTGGTTATTGTCAACAGATCCCATTGAAACACCAAAACCTACTCTCAGACTTCCTCAGCTTGTCTGTGTTTCTAAATTTAATCCTTTAAATCTTCAAAAAAACATAAGTTTGATTTGTCTAAATAATTCTCTAAAATGTAAATCTGTTGGGGACTATTTTCATCTGTGGATTAAAACACATTTTTTTGAGCCGTTGTGTGTGTTTACGGCAAAATAAAGGCATAATAATAGAGAAGCACGTCACAGCGAGCTAAGACGTGGCTCACTGTTGTGTGTTTAACAGCTTCTGTACAACTGTAGATCTGAAAGCCGCAGATGAAAACCAGACTTTCACAGATAGTTCTTGTTATTTGGAATGAATGCATTGTTGGTTTTGGTCTTTTCTTGAGATCTTTGTTTTAGTTGACAATAATCACCAAGATTGCAAAGTTTCCTAAACGTATGTTTTGGCTTTCCTCTCTGGCTGCATTAAATTAACTTCAGTGGCCGTACTGTAATCCTGCGGATGCTCAACAAAGACCCGGAAACTGTAATAAGAACGGCCTCGTTTTGCTCATGTTCGCTGTAAATTGGTTTTCATCCCATTTGGCTCCTGCTCTGTGCGACTGCAGGAGGATGATGAGGATACAAAGTGACCTGAGCTTTCATCATCTCCAAATGACCGAAATCCGCCGCAGCTCTACAGCAATTACTCAAAGTATTTGGCCTTTGATTTAATAGTCCAGGGGAATGATATAAATGTTGTTCATCCCTCCTACCGACCTTCTTCCACGGTGCAGGGCAGGATTTTGACATGACTGAGTATGAGGTGTTGGGCCTGGACCAGTGGGACTCCAAGGGGTTTCCGTCCCAGACCATTTCGGCCTCTGGGTCCGAGTCCACGCCCGTTACGGCCTCTGTGACGCCCCAGTCCACCCCACCCTCCACCCCATCCACGCCCTCCACACCCTCTCCACCCCCTCCACCTCCCGCTCCCGAAGCTCCGGAGCCCCCCCAGGAGGTGGCAAAAGCTCCTTCGAGCTCTCCGCAGGTCAGGCTGAGTAAGAGGAAGGCTCCTGAGGTACACTTGCCAGGTCAATGTGACTGCTCAGCTGCTGCCTGATTCTAACCGCCCCTTGAGAGTGGCGACTTACTCACTGATTCACTAATTTCTACTGCCCGCGTGGCTAAATGAATCATCACGCTTCAGCACCTGTGAAAAGAGCGGGGACACTAATAGGATTTCTGCACCGATGCATTAACTCTTGTGAAACTGTTATTTAGCTTAAATGTGATTGCAGTGACTCTTTTGTTGTTTGGAAACGTGGCATGTGCAGCATCCAAACACGGTTTTACAGGTTGATACGGATGTGCCTTCTGGTGCTTTCGCTTCACAGAAGAAGGTTTGTGCAAATGTTTTGCGTGAAAATCCATCCCTGCAACGAACTAGCACTCATTCATGAATCTGATGTCCGTTTGTTTGGCATGACAGTGCACCTTTCTAACGGATAAGTCTGGCAATATTGTTTTAACTTTTCCACTTGTCAGCAAATATCTCGAGAAGGAAAAAAGAAAAAAAAAACACTCTGAACCCATCCTGTGAACATGCATCGTCTGTGTGACCAAAGTCTGACAGAGCTGATTGCGCTGGGTCATGTTGTTGCCTAGGAACGCATCAGTGAGCCACGCCCGTCGCTGCGTGTCATGTTCGTTTATCACAATGAATTTGGCGCTGTAGTTTTTTTTTTTTGTGCCCTAGTTAATCCTATATCAGTAGTGAGAACCAAATGTGTATTAATGCGCAGCTGAAGGTAGTCCCCAACAAATACGCAGTTTTATCCTGTTTTAACCGTGATGGACGAATGATCGTAAATAATTAGTATTTAGTTTTCAGGAGGAGCAAACAACCTTTGGACTGAGGGTCAAGTCGCAAATAATGCTAGACAAACTAACGCATTGTTGATCTTATCTTGTAGTTTGCTGACAGTACTAAAAATACACAATAATGCCGGCTGTATCCTTTAAATACCCTTGCAGCTGTTAGGTTACTAAACTCCATCTCCCCCTGTGCTTCCCTTCCAGCCTCCTCTTAGAGTCTCACGGCCTCTCACAAGATCCAGGAGTGCTCTTTCTTCGAACAATGAAGCCATGTGAAACTGTCCTCACGACTCCTCCAGCTGCCTTTGCTGCAAGAATTAAATATACTGAATGGCCAAAAGCTACATGACTGAAGCAGCCTTGCTTTGGAATAAGGTATTACCAAAGTGACCTATGATGATCCCTCTATATAAAATATATATAGCCAGAGGCTCATAATTAAAAAAAAAAACAAAAAAACATTAGGTTTGTGACACTGAGATAAGACAAATGAGTGAATGGGCTCCATGCTGATAAGACACTTTTAGTTTGTGGGTTATTGAACATGTATTTATGTACAGTTTGCGTGTACTTCATCTTTATGATTTGTTTTTATATGTCATGGACTGGGTAGGAAATTGCATGTGTGTCTCATTCCCACTCATTAGTCCGCTGTACATTGTACAGAATGTACCGTCACTGGAGACTACAGCTGGCACTGAGAGTGACACGCTGTCTTTGAGAGAATGTGATAAAAGCCAAGGATCAAAAGAAAAAAGCAAGGCTGTTTTTAACTCTATTCATTCGGGCCCGGGGGACGCATTTCTGCACTACCCACTCAAACATTTAAGCATAACAGCCTGTATTTGTAGTCATGAAATGTCAGATAGCAGCGACAGACACTACTCTGTCATTTACCTCTCTCTGCAAGCCTTAAAGAAAGACACAGTGGAGGCACATATGTCTCTACGGGTGGTATTTTCAACAAAATGTTCACACCAATCATTTTTGCACTATACTTAGGATATAAATGACTGCCCTGGACACTCTGGAATGGCCAAAAATTAGATCAAACGCATAAATAGCTGTTATCATCAATCATTTTAGAATTAATTATGTATTTCTGCTGTGGGTAGAAAAAAGAATTTAAAAAATCCTTGTTTGACAAGGTGTAACATCTCTATCACAGATTGAATAAGTCACTATTTAAGTGGAGCAGACTGTTTTGACAATCTACCATTCAGTTTCTAAGCTTGTTTTGTCGTTTATTTCGCAAATTATTATTATTATTAATAAAAGCTAATGACGATAGGAAGAAGTCACTTTCATCTGTAGCAGAAATAGGATCCTACATGAGTAAATGTTAATGTATATAAACATGGTTCTTATTTTCCATGTTTCAAAACACTGTGTAATGTTCTAACTGAGCAAAAGAAAACCCAGCGCTCTCATCTTTATTCGCTTCTGCTTTTTTTTTTTTTTTTTTTCCTGAGTGACTATATTGGTTTGCAGGTATACAAACTTAGATTTAATGGTGCGTGGTGATGCATTGTATGTTTTCATCCTGTACTTCAATTCACTGAGCCTGAACCTTGGCAATGTTCTTACACTAAACGTCACCTAGTGTTTGGCCGGTAAAGGGCGGATTTACAGCTTACAGTTTTCATCACTGTGTCTGTGTCATTTACTGTGGGGGTGAAGTTTGAAACAAAAGCTTCTCAGGTACAACTGTTCTGTTTACACGTCATTCACTCTGATGTTGTAGATACACTTATTATGCACATGAAATGTCCTTTTGATGGATAAACGGTGAAAAAAAAAAGAAAAACGTGCGTGTTTCAGCATTAGTGGTATCAGTGTTTGTGTTGGAGGTGATTTCCTTCAATTAGAATCCATGCAAAAGTAAAACTGAGAAAAATAAATGTTGCTATACTTGTGCATAGATTGATAAACTCATGGCTGCATGACGTTTGTTGTTCATTTGTATGAAAATCTGATTTCTTAAGTGGTTTTGTGTGAAGCCGTTTGCCCTCGCTGGTAAACAATGAACTCTTTTCTTTTACTTTCGGCTCCTCCACAGCAAAGAAATGTTGGAACCATCAGTTGGCATACAAATAACATGTCTTATTTACTGGTAAATTGACCGTTGTAAGGCTTCATTCATGATGACAAACCACTTAAATTACTAACTTATCCTAAGATTTTTTTCTGGCAGGCCAGAATGTCAAATCACTTCAGTTTCAACTTGTGAAGAATTATAAAACAAAAAAAGCAGTGATGTGATGAATTCATGGTTTATGACTATCAGTTTATTGTTCTGCTAGTTTAAATATTTCTGTTGGTTAAATCAATTTACAGTTATTAAATATGAAGCAAACCTTTGACTCCGTTTCAATTCATTTTGTCCAGATGTCTTAAAATGCAAGGAATCGTTTAAGATAGAGAATGATTTATTAGATACTTGTACAAGATTAGTACATTATATTCAAACAGAAGACAAGATTACATAAGCCAGCGAATTACACTTTGAGGTTAACACGATCCTGGTATTTGAAGTATGGATCATCTAGATACCAGTTTCTCCTTCTCCAAAATGACGTTGTCATTTTATCGAGGAGCTTGCTCTGTGTTTTGTTACAAAATATGATTTCCCTCAGGCGCTTTTTTCTGGCAGGCATCTTCTTCCACAGTTTCTTCTTGTACCCGCACTGTTTACGAACGGAGAGAAGAGGACGAGAAGTCACATTGTGTTTCGAAAGTAAACCCAGTGATCCTTACAGTTAATTGTAACACACACGCACCTGGCGTCTGATCCAAAGGCCACAGTGCAGCCTCATGAACCTGTCTTTGACCGCCTTCACACTCTTCCTCTTTCCCTTCTTCACGCTGTAGTACGTCAGGCTTCTGCTTGGCTGCTGAGTTACACCGGGAACAAGTGCAGACACCCTGGAATAATACAAAGAAGATGAAGTGTTATTCAAAGAATATTCACGTAAATGGTTCATCCTTTTAGGTCACAAACACGTAGTCTCACCAAATTATATCTACACAAGACAGAGACACTGACAGTATCCTGGAGGATAATGTACACCTCATCTCATCAGGGCTGAGGCTTAATCTTGTTACTTGGATTATTACCCAAACGAAATAATTTATGAGTTATGCAGGCTAATCCATTGATGAACTAGTTTTCAAAGGACTAATATAGATAGTGGCCAAAGTGTAATATTTAATGCTTCTCTTCAAGTTGATACTGATTTTACCAACACCTGCATGACCCTTGACCTTGTCCTGATTCCCATTTGAGATGGTCACTGGAATATGTCATATATCTCTAACGGTTTTAACTCCACCACTGGGAAAATGTGATTCAATTTGTTCACTTCCCACCATATGACCTCACTCTGGTCATTACCGTTGCAGGATGTTGTACCAGGGAGTCTGGCAGACTACACCCCGAACAGGAGCCCGGGCAGCGGCTGTAGCAGAGCCGTAGAGAGGCGTAGGCTGGATGAGGTGGGAGAGCTGACAGATCTGTGGCGTCCTGGCACATGCGGCCACGGATAGTGGCCTCAGCAGCCCTGTCAGACACAAGGACAACACGCACAACAACAAAAAAAAGACACATGAACGGAGGAAAGAGCTAGCTAGCTAGTTAGCTTACTAGCAGACCCCAAACCACTATCTAAACAACAATCATGATAAGTACGTCAGCATATGGAAAAAACATAATGAATATTTGCATTAAGATAAGAGTGAAATGGAAAAGGATGAACGTCAAATTATATTAACACACCAGACAGCCTCCTTGCCAGGGCGGCCGCCATGTTTCCTGCTGAATAATCGTCCAAGTACGGAGTCCCGTTTGGACAAAGTTCACTCTTGCGCGTTAATGTTGATGCTACATAGAGCTTTGCCGCCACCTAGCAACCGCTACATGTGACATACATGTGTCAGGGTTACACATTTACAAACATATTCACACATTTTACTCTTCTTCCCAACCTTCGTAACCCTCAATTACATGAGTAAATATAACTTAGCACATATTTAAATAAGAATGACCATTCACCTATAGCTCTGAAGAACTCGACATAGATAAAAATGAGCAAAAAAGAAAAGCTAAAACGTTTAATATTTCCTACAGCATGTATGTTAATGGTAAAAAAAAAGTACTGTACTTTTTATATTACTAATAATGGTTTTGATTTGATAAATTACAAATCTGTGAGTTTTGTAACTGAGTATTTCCATAATGTAGCATCTTTGGTTTCATTTATGTCGAGGAATGTGAATCAGATTATTGCCACGTATGCTCACACATACAAGTAAAATGCATAAATAAATTAAAAAAAGAAATGTATAAAAGGTCTGGTTTTAAAAAGAAAGAATAAAAAGTACTGAGTATAGAGGAATGTAAAGGCTAAAGTTCAGAGGAGTGAAGCAATTTGATGCGCCAGACAAGTTATGGAGACTTTAAAGACACTTTAATGTAATGCTGTAAAAAAAGTCTTATTAGTTTCAGCATGCAGCTACTGTTGCGATAAAGAGATTATCCTAAAATCAGTAGGGAGGCACAATTCATCTGCTAGATATCTGTTTTGTACTCCAGTATTCAATTTATGTATAAAGGAGGTATAGGGTTCACCCTTCTAGTTTGCAGCTTTCAGCTCCGTCTTCATGGCCCTCACACTCAGTAAACACATTTATCTGATCGTGAGATGTGCCATTTGTCACAGTCTCCTCTTGGATGTTTACATAATGTGGAAAGAATGGTTCAGCGTTGTGGAATTTTCTATTTTCTGCCGTCCCTTAAACACTCAAGTGTCCAGTGAAATGGATGTCATGACAAAAAATGTTCACTTGCAGCAGCAGAAAATTGTGCAACTAATAGCATTAACACTGACCCATTTACAACTGAATGTTTCGGGCAGATCCAGGACACTTAATGAATGCAGTGATTGAAGCCATTAGTAACACATGTGCTTTTCCCGAGATCTTGTAGTGCTGCCATGGCATCCCATCGCTAAAGCCAGACATCACAGCAAAAAGAAGGGGAAAGAAACACCAAAATAATATTCAAATGGGAGGGACAGAGCTGGAGCCCCTGACATGGGTGGCAGAGGAAAGGACCTTGAACAAACCCCAGTCCATTATGTCCACCACCCGCTACACGTCATCATAGTCGCTCGTTCAGTGACAGGCTGCCGTCTCGGTCTTGCTCCACTGACACCGAATTTCCCTCAGGTTAAATAAAGTATCTGATCTAATCTAATCCAATCTGATCTAAGCACTTTCTTATGACAGTTTATTTTGGATTTTGACCCACTGCTGAATGAATTTTTGACTGAACAGATGTCTTATGGAACATTCATTCAACTCATTTGACCAGCAGTATATCACAGCAACATGGTACCCACAGGCAATATACTCTATACTGCCAAAACTTAAATGACATTCCATTTTTAATCCATGGGGTTTAATTTGACGTCGGCCCACCCTTCCAGCTATGACAGCGTCAACTCCTCTGGGGAGGCTTTCCACGAGGTTTAGGAGTGTGTTTATGGGAATTTTTGACCATTCTTCTAGAAGAGCATTTGTGAGGTGAGACTCTAAAGCTGGACAAGAAGGTCCGGTTCAGTCCTCATCCTGTCACAGTACCACGCTGGATTTCACTGAGCTCCTGAGAGCAACCCATTCTTTCACAAATGTTTGTAGAAGGAGTCTGCACGACTAGGTGCTTGATTTCATTTACATGTGGCCATGGAAGTGATTGGAACAACTGAATTCAGTTATTTGGATGGGTGAGTCAATACTGGCAATGCAGTGCATCACCAAATAAGATGAAATACAGTAAAACATAAACATTGTCTAATCCGATGACATACTGAACAGAAAATGTAAAAAAAAAAAATAAATAAAGATAAATAAGAGGGACCATGACCCTCTTTGCCTCACCTCACCTCTCTGCAAAATAATATGAACTAAGTAATTCCATACTGAGTTAACAAAAAGAGCAGTGGACCAATTAAACCAGGGTATTCTCCACAATTCCCACGCACTGAAGGATCGGTTTCACAGTATTTACAGTAGAAGACATCACAAAAATAATCTCTGCTCTACTGACGGCTTTTGAACCAGTTGTCTCCAAGCACTTCATGTTGAGATAATAAGAACATTTTCTATGTTAAATTACCTAACGGCTTTTTTGATCCAGCACTGAGAAGGGAGCGGATAAATGTTAAAGGTCTTTATGAGATGAAAGTATAACTGTGGAGAAATCTGGACTGAAATAAACTGTGATTAATTATATAGCTATATAGTTATAAATTTATAGTTTATTACTGCAAAAGAATTAGAAATCTGAACATTTTTTTTATTTCCTGTTAAAACATACAAATATAACATTTAAAAAAAGAAGAAAACCATTAAGCAAAGCCAGCAATGAAACTACAAACAACCAAACACAATAATCGAACGCATTAAAAAAAAAACCCACAAGGCATCAGCCACAGTTCACACCTCTCTGTCACGAGAAATGACATTGACGTTGTTTAAAAAAAAAAGTGCTTTTCATAAAAAGAGGAAAAGATTCCCCACCAAGTCGACGCATGTTTCCCCGCTCCTGCGTGCCTCTCGTAATCCAATAACCCAGCGTACAAAAGGAACATTTATCTCTGAGGGGAACAATTTCAACAATGTCAAACTATAAGAATTTATAAAATAATCAACTTCCATTTGTCAAGAATATTTTCAGATGTACCACATTGAAAAGCTGGTGGACTGTACACTCCAAGGTACCATTTCAGGGTTTATTTATTTATTTTTTTTTATCGGTCAACAGTTCCGTTTCCTGTGGTTCACCAGCCGGCATATACGGGCTCCGCGTCGCAGGGCAGCCCGTAGTACCGGCCCTGAGGTCGCTCTTTGCGTAACAATGGAGCCCGGGCCATCGTCAGCTCTCCGTCGGTGTCTCTCCGTCGACGTAGAACCATTAAAACGATGAAGAGTAAGGCCACTGGAGGAAAAAATAAGACAGGAAAATGCCAGGGGATGTTACAGACTCGAACAAAGGGCGCACTGATGCGTGAGCGTGATTCTCGTTTCACCTGATTATGTCCTATTAATTTATTACAGGGTCTCAGTGTTCGAGCCAAAAAATAATCTGCCTGTGATGTACGGATAGTTCCAGGGAATGTGTGTCTCACTCTATCTGCTTGTTTTCCGTATAGGAGAGAAAACATCGCACAGAAAATATGCTTTTAATTAAAACAATAGTAGCTAAAACTGTAGCTAATGATGCCAACCTTTAATTTAATCAATGTACAGCAACCTTGAACCTTGTTAAATCTTAAAGCAATCAATTTGAAAAAGCACAAAGGTAATTCTAAATTGTTTACCATGGGTCTATAATCACAAATGATACGCATCACTCCAGGACATTAACACTGGTTCTCAGCACACAGTGCAATCATTGTTCTCCTTCTTCATACCTCCTGAAACGTTGCTACTCACCCCCTCCTCCGATGACTAACAGCGCAATGGTGACAGGAGCCAGTTCACAAGTGTCCCCTGCTTTCCGGAAGAAAGTCTCCATGCAGTAGCCCGGGGCCAAGCTGCCCTCTGGACAGAAAGCGTCATTCGGACACCGGATGGGGTTCACGTCAGGGCTCTGAGACAACAACGTGCTCCGTTACCAAACGTGCAGAACATCTTTTCACCTAATGCACGTCCATTCCTCCCGGTCTGACGAGAGCGTGCAGGGCTGAGTACTCACTGGACAGTAGTGATTCTCCGGGCAGACATCACAAGTTTCCTGGCCCCAGTGGATCTGGAAGAAGCCGCTGCTGCAGATTTGACACATGGGCTGATGGGGAGCCTTGTGCATGCCTGCTCAAAAACAGACATCAGTCAGCTCCTACACCTCTCCGTTATGAGCTGCAGCGAGCTCTCGCACAGATGACAAATTGCAGGCCCGCAGCTTTACGTCTCCGCGGCGTGAATTACCTGGCCGGCACGGTGTGCAGTCTCTGGAGGCAGGCTGGAGAGCTTCTGTGCCTCCAGGACACATCTGGCACTGGCTGCAGCCAGACGAGCTGTCAGACACACGACGATACATGATGATAACCATAAATGAATGATGAACATAGTTTCCGCGGCTGCCGCGCTTGAGAAATAACAAAGTTGATTTGTTTGCGACCTCGTTTCGCGGACACGCCGGTGACGCTTATTGAGCAAATAATGAGCTGATGTCAGTATTTCACTGTCAAATCACTGGAAAATGGTTGTAAACTGCACACAGGGCATAAATTAAAGATTAAACGTACTGTCCAAGATCCAGCAGCAATATTTTTAGCTGCTCTATTTAAGCTATGGAGCTGTGGCCTCTCATGGCAGCAGCCCAAGACGCCCGCCGGTGGACGCTGGCAGTGGAGTAGGTTTCAGGCCTGGCAGACGAGCGCTGACAGACCAGGACTATCGCTTTTATTACGCGGCGGCCAAAGCTAAGTTTAGCTGTGGAAGCAGTTTGAGAGTAAAGGGATTTTTAGTGGACTTGGTAAAGATCTGTGTCTTCCAGTCTACCACTTAATATATCGCTTCAACCCTCACAATGACTATGAGTTTGTAGTGACATCAGTTTTTCTTCTAAATGCTAAAACATGGGCCTTCAACAGGGGGTCTGTGACCTCTAGGGGTCCACGGAGGTACTGCAAGGGGGTCTCAAATCTTTGGTTGATTAGATATGTTTATGTGTATAATATCATTTCCCCCACAAATTTAAATTTCTTTAAATTTATATTAACACGAATCCAACATATAAAGGCCCCTTGAAGACCCTTGTGCTGAAGTCAGTTTCTCTAGCAGGGTGCTTGGGCTTAAATATGTGGGAGGAGAAATCACTCCTTTCCTCTTTCCTAGACCAGGAACAACCTGGACGAGAGCAACTGGTCTGGGAACTGCCAGGAAAATCCTGCTTGATCTGCTGTGACCACACATCAAACTCATCTGGATCGATAATGCATCGTGAGTTCGAAGCAGCAAACTAACGCGACGTTCATCTTTTGATGCCTGTTGCCGATTTCTCGAAGGGGACGGCTGCATAATCAGTCCTGTGTGTGGGCGCATCTGTGCTGGCAGAGCGAGGCATGGGATGATGAAAGCATGTGATATTCAATTTGCTGGTAGGATACAGTGGGTCACTCTTCAGAGAGAGTTCAACTCTGTTTAGTTTTGTTTTGTTTTGCTTGGATCCTGGTTACAGGGCAGAAAGCGAATCAGCTGTTAAACTCACTTGCAAAAAGTTCCCAGCGCACACGGCGAGCAGGAAGTAGAACTCTGCTTTGACGTAAAGGAACCTGAAAGCAGCAGACAAAATATATATCAGCTTATTATTTTCTGAACAAAAAAGTAACCCAGTTACTGATAGGCTACAACAATGAGCTGTAGCTAAATAAACATACCTGGCGGACAACTTGTGCAAGTTTCTCCCCCTGTGTTATTGTTGAAGGACCCAACGGGGCAGGGGTGACACAATGGACTTCCAGTGAAGCTGTAGAGTAGATGTAAAGTTTTAAAAAGATTCAGCAAAGCATACAAGACTTATTTAACTTTCTAATAAAATAAAGTAGGCGCAATATTAGTCCTTACTTGGTGTAGAAGCCCCGGTTGCAGGGCAAACACTCCTGCTGTCCCGCCAGCGGCTGATAAAATCCCTTGCCGCATGGCAGGCACGCTCCAGGAAATACACACAGCCCGCGGTCGGGACAGCACGTACACAGCAGGGTGTCTGGGGAGGTACGTGCTTAACTTAAATTTCAGTTTTTTTAACCACTATAGTGAGGAATTTTTTCCTGTCTGAAAGCAAATGACGATGAGTGTCTAAATAAAAATACTTTAGGAGACTTTAGGTCCTAAAAAGTCCAATAAAAGAAGTCCACCTGTGACCCACCACCACAACACACAATGAAACAATTAAACATGGTGGTTCCGTGTCAGGTGACACACTGTTGACTCACTGTTGTCAAACTGGGATCCCGGTGCGCAGGGCTCACAAGTAGAGAGGTTGAAGGCGGAGCAGCCCGGGGTTGTGCTGCTGAAAATCACGGGTGTTGGAGTCAGACTGGTCACATTCTCAATGAGAGTGGTGTTCACCACAGCGGGAGCGAGTGTAGTCTGGCTCACCACCATGCCTGCAAGAGGAGGACACCGGATTGATTCATATGTGTCTGAGCTGTGACGAAGTTCTGATCTCCAGAATATATTTTTAATAGTGGAAGAACAACAGCCGGTTATTCGTGATGATCAGCAGGGCCTGAGAGTTTGGGGGCTGTCGGCAGGTATTTTGTTTTGGGATCCGAGGTCACATCCTATGCTTGGACAATTAATCAAATTAATAAATTACTTTCCATTTTTCATCAGTGTTTAAAACTGATAAATATAACAAGTAATAACTGCTCGTCTCAGTTTCTGTGAAGAAACCTTGTATGTGTCTTGAGATTGCTAAAGTTAAAGCCTTGGACACAAGAACACAAAGGAAAAGCAAAACTAACGCTTCGCCAGAGGTCAGAGCGCCTGCCCCGTTCAGATATATCCCCCACCGGCCTCTAACTCTCAATCAAAAACCTATGTATAAAGTTCACTCTGTCAGAACAGCGGGCGCCAACAGGTATAAGCACATCAGCAACAAAACAGAGCTCACATTGTGGCCCGTAATCACATAAGCCATGTGCTTAAGTGCTTTCTTGAATACGAGCCATCCTCCTCACGAAATGAAATTATTCAGAAAGAGGGTCATGTGATTGCTCTGCTGTTTCAGTCTCCTCCGGGCTGGAAACATTTCTTCCCTCCTCCAAACTGTTAGAAACAAGGTTGCTGTAAAGAAATGCCACTTTCCAGCGAGGAAACCTGCAATTTAAAATACCACTACACGGTCCTACAGAAACACAGTGAGTCAGTGTGTGAATTATATGGGGGAATTTTTCGAGGGGAAAGACTGTTGTTGTGGCTCGGGGCAAAGTAAATGAATAAAACTAAATTTGTAGTAGGAATCTATGTTTTTGAGTAAAAGTAGATTTTAAAATTGTCACATTGACAGAGACTAAAAGCATGTACACTTCTCACACATATGCAAATAAATAAATAAATGACTTGTGTTTGTGAAGGATATTTTTTTTATTCATATATGCTTTGTTTTATTTAAAAAAAAATACCAATTCATTTCACAACAAACATCTGGAACAAACGAGACTGGGACTTTAAGAAGTGAATGCTGTGAATGATTATCAGTGGTGGATTAAAGGTGTTTTTTTTTTCTTTTTTTCGTTAATGCCGGAGGAATCTGAACTTACCCAAGAAACAAGCGGCGGCTATCGCAGACAAAACTCCCCGACCGTCCATCCTCCGGATTTCCCGAGAAATACCTCCACGCAAAGTTCACTTTACAGCATCCCTGACAAGTGGTCGAGCTGACTTTGTTTTCCCGGAGGACGAGGCTCTCTCGCCGGGAGTCAGTCCTCTCATCAGTGTCATATGACAAAATAGGCACCATGTGATTTTGCTTTAGAGGACAAAAAACTGAGCACAACGGGTCGTTGTTGTTACAGGAAACCGCCAGCAGGGACACCCCAGCCCCTCACATGCTTAAAATATCATTAGATTAAATGAAAATCTACCGGTAAACCATTATATTAGACGGATTGATTGTTTCAAACTATGATGAAATGATAGCAATATAACACTACTGACACTACTTGGCACATTTTTTTTAAAGAAAAGATTGTGAATTTCTTCATTTTCCAGGCTATATGGTGACGCTGTATGCTGACTTGCCACTTCATTAGGTACACTAATGAACACAAATTCATTCTAATATAAGAGTCTTGCACTAAATAAGGTTAAAAGGCGCAGTTTGTGTTGATACATTGCAATAGATAAATAAATGCTAAGTGAAGGAAGTAGTTTGTGGTGCTACTAAACCGTATGGAATTAAACACACAAGGGTTTCTGTTATTTAGCCTAAAACTAAAATAAGGTTGTAAAACTAATAGAACAGCAACACAGCACACTTCAATAGTACTCCAAACCACATCCTCCAAAATTAAAACACAGTTGAATAAACATCTCTCTCACTTATTTGAAATAAATGATGACTATCATCACCTTCAACGACAAAACATTTAGTGCAGGACTTTTATGTTATAGAATGCATTCGTTTTTTTACTGATGTATCTATTGATCCGAAACGTGAGCGTATGTTGTTTTGTGAAGTGTCTGTTTGCAGAGAGGTCTGTTAAATGCCTAATCTTTGTTCCTGAAGTACTTCTGTATTTTTTGTGGATTTCCCCATTTGCGGGTGACTCTTTATACTCCCAGTAGTGATGAGAGACATTTAGTACAGTAACTTGTCACCGAAATATACACAGAAGTATTAATGTTCTGAGGAAGGGAAAATTTCTTGTGAGTCATGAGTTCAAGGTCCGCTTCCCCCTTCATGCCCACAAGTGTGGGCAGAGAAGTGAAACCCTGGTGATATTTACTGGACGTACAATAACAGACATCGGACCAACAATTATATTAGTTTTGCAACTACGATAAATAATGGCTGTGATATTCATCAAGTTGCATGTCTTCACTGTGCAGGGAAGTCAGAAATGACAGCGATTGGAAACCGTTGAAACTGTTTTAATGGCAAATGTGTCAAGAAGATTTGACAGAAGACGAACTGTTTATTATTATTCTATATTCTGTTATTCCTAAAATTCATAAAACTACACATATTATTGTCTTACATCTAAGGAGCATCCTGGATGTAGCTCGCTAAGCTCTGCTCCAGTTCCTCCCAGCTTTTCTCCTTTCTCTGGCAAAAGGAGACAGAGGAAAGTTATTTACTGCTACTACTATTGAAAATGAATGTTCTTTAGACTTCACACTCACTTGGTTGTGTGTCTGTTGCGCTGATGTCTGTTTAGAGGCCTTGTTGCTTTCCATTTGCTTCAGCCTTTGACGCTCTTGTTTTTTCTCCTCGAGCTTCTTCCTCAGAGCCAGGATGGTCTCATCTTGATCCACGGTCTGCTGAAGGAAATCCAGCTTGGCTTTCCTCTCCTCTTTCCTGCCACATGTCAGAACCACCGTGAATGTGTCATATTTGCTGCGTGTTTGCTACGGGCCGCGTTTTGTCGCGGCCGCAATGAAGTCGGAGCCAAACGTTTTCCTGACCTGACGGTGGCCGTCTCCGCCAGCGCCCTCCTGTGCAGCTCGATGGCGTCCAGCTTCTCCAGCAGCAGCTGCTTCTTTTTCTGCTTCTCCTCCATGATGTGCTTCCGTTTCTCCTGCTGCTCCCTTCGCTCTGCCTCCTTCAGAAAGGCCAGCCGCTCCTTCAGCTCGGCCAGGGACATCTCCCCCAGCAGCTCGTGGCCTGCGGCCTGACATGGGGCGGTTAAACCGTGGCCAAGAAATCAATGAGAGGGTGTGCATTGTAAAATGACGCCCTCCCTTTCTTTCACTCACCTCCGTTTCGTCGAAATTCTTGCTTCTGATGTGAGGAAGGGACTCAATGCAGCGAATTTCGAGGATGATTTCAAATTTTCTGCTCAGCTCTGCCTGCGCCTTCTCCAGCGCTTGACGAAGGAGCTCCTGACTTTGTTCTGAGACTTCTTTCACTGTGTAATTTGCATGAAATTGATGAGAATAGAAAGGAAACCATAAAAAAATGCTCTTTGTGTCACTCGAAATGAGGAGGCGTACCTATGCTTTGCTTCAATTTCTGTATCTTCTCTTTAGCAGCCTTTGAATTCTTGTGGCCCTCTGCCACTTGTTGGACCAAGTCTCTCATTACTTTTTCCTCCCGCAGCCTTTTCTCTGCATATCTTTGCATCAGCTTGGCTGTCTAGAAAAGAAGCAAACAAAGCTTAACACATTTTTTATGCCGCTTAAAATAGTTCCTTTAAAGTTTGCAGGGAGCCTTTTTTTTTCTTGTCTTTTGTAAAACAGTTTCTTACAAGTTGTCTCGTGGCCTTTACCCACCTCTTCTTTCTGCTGCTGTGCAGTCTTCTGGTTACGTTCCATCATTCGCTGGCGAGCCAGAGCCACCTCCTCGTCGGTGATGCGCCCCTCCAGGTACCTGCGCTCAATCCTGTTCAGCTTCTCCTGGAGGTCCTTCTCGAGCATCTCCTGCTGCCACCGCAGGAACGACGAGGGCTCGCGGGCGCCTTGCGCCAGTCGCTCTATTCTGTTCACACGCACACAAAAAGCTCTTGTCATTCAGCCCGCCGGAGCATCCCTTCGTCCCCGTGGTGTCTCGTCCAGATGCCGTACCTCTGCAGCTCCTCCTCCACCTGGCGTGCATACAGCGCCTCCCTCCTCAGGATGGCTGCGTTGTTGAGCTTGATGCTGCAGCTCTTGGAAACAGAGAAACGAACACATGCCAGCGAATATTACACCTACGTGAGCTGATTCTTACAAAGTTACCCTGAAGACTGATCCACTGAAGCAAATGAAACTATTAGATCTCACCTTGTTAGTGGAAGGAGTTCCCGAGGAATGAACAGAATTAAATTTGAGCTTTGAACCCAGGTCTTCCTCAATTTGGGAAATCGCCCTCTGCAAAATAAATGGTGATTCAGCAGAAATGTGGGGAGCAAAGAGCAAAAGGTGGAGGACTCCCTATTTTATTTCTTTCAGTATCATTCATGTGAACCTCCATATAAACTAGCCCCTACCTTTGTGTGCTCAGACTTCTGTGGCTTTACACAGCTGAACTGTTTCGTATTCGCCTCATACAGCAATTCCTTGGGTGAAAAACAGACAAGAATTAATTACAATGTGATCCAGTAAGGCTGGAAATTCATGGCCATATTATATTGTTATATGATTTGTTGGATACGCTGGTGATTAGTACCTGAGCCTTTTGATGGTTCTTTTGTTTGACCTCCTCTAGAGTCTCCATCTCCTTCGGAGGCTTGTAGGTGCTTTCTGGTACCTATTAAAAACAAAAGCCCACCCACAGTTTACAGCAGAATGACGTATGCTGTCTTGGAGGACATATTGCTTATGGAAACCACAATGCAGCACACTCTAATACGAGAGTAAAACTGTGGGACTGACTGGTTTGGATTTTTCCTGCTGTGGGATGAGCTCAGGCATTGGCAGAGGTCGAGGTTTAGGCCTGGTGAGGGAGAACTCTTGCGGCTGCGTGGTTTTGATCGGCGCTTTCTTGATCTGGCTCCCTTGAGATATTTTGACAGCGAGCTGGTCCACGAGAATATCAATCTCAGGGCGCCATCTAAAGGACGCACAGAGACATATTTTGGCTGTTTGACTCTGGAATAACTTGTCGCATGAAACATTTGCCTGTACTTTTGTTTTCTCACCGAAGCAGGGGACCAATCCAGTGTTCCTCCACGAAGGCGGAGTCATAGATGCCGTTCCACTGCACTTGTATCCAGGTGGTGAGGTTCGAGAAGAAGAAACTCAAGAACTGACAAAAACAAAACACCCTTACATAGAGTTCTTCACAGGAGAGGCACTGATATTGCTATTTGTTTCCAGTGCATTAACCATCATGTGTTCAGAAAACGGTGGTTCTTACTGCGTGCATCTTCTTGATGTCCAGGGATTTAACAATGTTACTAAACTGCTGAAACCCAAGGTCGTCAAGAACAAATGTAGCGAGGTAACAGATAACTGAGGAGCGACGGAGAGTTATAAACACATCAGTGGAAGTCTTGTTTTATGAAGACGATACATAATTAACCATCAGGTCCAGTTAATAATTTATTACTTACTGACAAACTGGCTGCGGTCACCTCTGGATAAGCATTTCCCATTTTGCCCGAAGAAGGGAGTGACAACTACATCCAGCAATTTTTTTTGTTCGACACATCCATATATAGCATCAAGGATGAACTTCTTTTGCAAAGGATCCATGGTCTGCAGCAAATAATAAAGGTGAGGTTATTTTTTAAAAATATTTTATATGCAGGAGGTAAGGCACAATAGAACAGGAACCAATGTCACATCACATCTGTATCACAGTTATCACAGAAATATAAACATATTGACACCAGAGAAATACTGTTCATCTCTATGAATGATGAGCAAGCCATGCTCTGCTATTTTATTTTGCTATTTTATTTTCTTAATTTTGTGGCCCACGGAAATGGATGAATGGATTCTTAAAAACAAGTTGCAGCACAAGCCTGTCACGGATGCTGATCTGAGTGTTCCCCACTGTACCTGCAGATCCTTTGAAGCATCTTCTATAAAGTCATCCAGACACTGTCTGCCAGCTTTGAATTTATCCAGCAGCACAATGGCTTGCTTTACAAGTGATCCATAGCTTGATGCCATTGCAAATCCACCAGAAAAGCCGGCAATTAAAACTCACAGACTGTGTAAAAATAACCCGAGACCAAAGTGGTTACTATTAAACAAGCCTAGATTTATAAAAAGTAATATTTCCATAAGAAAATCCGCTGAGCGCTTTGTGTTTATCCCCAGTCATTGCCATCCGTTGCTTGGCAACACTAAACAGTCGTAAACAGAAACGCAACCCAGCTCGAAGCGTTAATTTAATACTGTACAAAAACAAGAATCGACGCCTTTATTTGCACTGATGGGGGGTGTTTTATTATTGATTTATTTTGTGCAACATATACAAGCAGCCCTGGTCTTAATCTGTGCAGATTAACAGTGTGGCATCTTGATCCTTTGTTGGCTGCCATAACAATAATTATGACGTAGCGCGATGTGACGTCTGTGCAAACCCTGTGGTGCCTTCATGTGCTGTTGGAAATGTCAGGAAAACCACAGAATAATCCAACTGACATGATGATTATAACAAAAACTGTGAAATGCTTTCAAGGTAGCAGCCATGAGTGTTTTTTTTTTTTTTTTTTTTTTAAATGTTTTTCTTTTCTTTTTTTCCCGCAAACAACCGAAGGACATTCTTCAGATGCGAAAGTGACTTGTTTAACATCTGGGTTTTGAGGAGTGTTATTGGGGGAAAAGCTGATTACGGAACAAATCACATGCAAACAAGGGTTTTAGAGTGGCCTCGCAATGCATCATCTGACTTCCTGCCTTAATCTGATTAACATAATCTGATTTTGTTTTCATGCGGATGCGTAAACAAAGTCATTGGTCTGGCATTGTGTTGTCACAAATGTAGGCTACTTTTTTAAGATATTTTCTTTAAATAATCTGACATTGAAAGCACTTTCAGGTTTAAATTTAAGAAAAAGGTTCACGGAAAGTCTGAATAACTGCAGTCTTGTTCTAGAGTAAACTCCATGATGACCAGCAGAAAACTCTATAACCAGGTAAATGTGCCTCGAGTTAGGAAAGTTTTACCAGGGAAAAAATTCAATTTCATGCTGATATACTTGATTGTGCAACATGATACATCTATGAAGTCTGACACAAAGAGGCTGTTATTACATTCATCCCCTCAATCTTTCTGGGACATATACAGTAGTGCTAATTAAACACATTTGTGACCTTCAGAATTTTCTACATTGCATAAACATTATTCAAAACATCAGTGGATTTTAATTTATTGCTATGTTTACTGCACAAGGGGGTCATTATAAAACAGGAGTTTACTCACTTTTACAACTGACAGATGTAAATTTCTTGAATAAACAAATGCACATAATAGGGTGTCTGTTTCACTTGCTTGGGTTCTTGGCCAGTCTCTTTGTCTACGTTTAGCTCTGATGATTGGAGTCGTTTTTAAGCAGAAATGTAAAACGCGTCATTAATTAATTAATTTCATTTAATTTTGACATTCAGCGATTTTATTTAGTAAACATTTTTACATATATATTTATGGCTTATGGCTTATGTATGTTATGCTGAGTGCATCTACATGGCTGCTGTATACTTAAAAACATAAAATGCATCTATGCGACTGTTGTAATAATAATAATAATAATAATAATAATAATAATAATAATAATAATAATAATAATAATTCGTAGTGATTATTAGTCATATTTTACTTTTCATTTTTGAGGTTGGGTGCTATGGTGTTACGGCGTTTGGGAGCAGCACTTGAACGCGCCTCCACTTCCTGGTAAAGTGGGAGGTGAATGTTGTCAACGTGACTGTCATCAAGTATCGTTAGAGGGGCAGAGAACAGCGGAGCCGTCGGTGTAGCAGCTCCGCTTGTCTGTGTCGTTGGGACTTGGAAGTGACCGGGCGGGGGGAGACTGGCCGCGGACGTCGGGATTTCAGGGGAAGATGGAAACAAGCCGCTGCCCTCGACCATCTCCTTTGTAGACGCAGGGAGCCGCGGTGTGACGTGCAGGGCAAACTTACCGTACACTGTGTTTTGTACGATTTGCAGTCAACCAGAGCTAGCTAGCTTAGCAGCCGACACTGTCAGGCACACAGGTAGAGAAGAGGAGAGGAGAGGAGGGCTCGGTGACAAAGGAAGGTGGCGAGGTAACGATGAACCGCTTCCGAAAGTGGCTGTACAAGCCCAAGGTAAGTTGCCGTGGACCCACACTGAGTGTCAGCCCCGCAGTCAGTCATATTTTATTCTGCCTAGCTGGAGCTGTGGAGGAGCTAGCCCCATAGCCCGACCACTGCCACACATCTGCTAGCGTTAGCCTGTGTTCCTGATGTTGCACTGTATGAACCAGCCGCTGTCCCTTTGTTGTTGTCTTTTGTTTTCCAGCCTCAGTCAGAGCTAACAGTGTCACAGCCCGGCTGTGTGCACTGGTTTACACTGATTTATCTATTGCTGCCTTCGGCTGACATTGTCACTGATTTTAGGTGTTTTTTTATTTTGGTATTTTATAGCGCATGATGTGGCCTCAGTGGAAATGTGCTTACTAATAACAGCATGGTCAGAAACAAAGCAGATGATGATTGCGTTTGATAATGATGATAATAATGATGATAATATCGAGATATCGCGATTTTAAATATGTTTATTTATTTTTTACTAAATAAATAAGTAAATAGTTAGAGCATTATAGGACTGTAACTAATAGTTACTATTATTATTATTATTATTATTATTATTATTATTATAGATTGTGCTGGTTGTTCTCTCAGTTAACTGATTCATAATTTTATATTATATATATATACACAATAATAATAATAATAATCTATATATTTACATTGTTTTATTCAGATATTACATTTTCAATCAGATAGAAGACGATAGTTTAAGCATAATGCAGTTTAAAAAGGCCTGAAACGAATGACTAATTATCAAAAATGTTCCCTTATTATTTTTCTCTTCTTGTTTAAATGATTGATTGGTTACGTTTTGTAGCGTTTCCGTACGTCTCATTAGTTTGTTGAGGACGCAAATGCACAGAACGTGGTTGGGAAACCTATAAAAGCTTCCCAGACAACACAAGTGGCGAGCAGAAACATCACTTTTTAGCGAGGTTGAGAGCCGGCAACGGTCGTGCTGCAATTCCTTAAATCAAGCTCAGGGTGTGGAAACATGCCTGACACAGCAGAGGAAGTATTAAAGGCTTGGTTGCTTTGGTAAATGAACAGTTCAATATATGCCAACTGCAGCACCTTTAAGGATGAGTGAATGCGAACGTTTCTCTAAATCCTTGTTAAGTTTTATATTTAACCTTTTTTCTTTGGCTGTGTGGCGCTTTTGTCCTCACACTTGCAGTCATAGAGTCCAGAGAGTGTGTTTTTAATGACTTAATTACATTGAAAGGTCCAGAAAAGTGTGGTTTGGATAACTGCTTTACACTGCGAGGCAGTCATGGTTGTGTTTCTTGACACATTTTCTGCCTTAAAGGGTTTGCCAACACATTTATTTGTAATTGTCGGCATTCCTGGTTGGAGAAGACAGCTGAGTTGCCATCAAACAGACCTAATCATGTCACACAAGGCTTAGATAAAAGGCCTCTGATTACATATTACCCACCTGCTCTTAGCCACATACACACACCTGCGTCATTCCCCCTTTCTGTGTTCAACCAAGTTTGCTGTCGCAGCGTTTTTGCGGTCCATTGTTGGAGTTAGGTCAAAGCGTTCGGGGTTCACCGGAGTATTGTCGCGTTCGTAAATGACTACTGTCGCTGGAGCGCTGAGCTGTTGCATCAGTGCCTTTTCTGCCAAATCACGGCCACGCTAGGTATTAACAGAATTACACATAAGTCTGTGGGATTCAAATGAGCAGTTATGTCTCAAAGGAGAGAAAAGAGGTGCGCTAAAAGCCTCTGTAATTACACCAATCAGCATGAAAAGACAACAGCAATGAAAGGAGGGTCAGCGGCAGCGAAGATACTGTCGTCTTGGCTGAGGGAGAAAATATTTCTGTACCAATTAAAGGCGTTTATTGTTGGGCCGCTCCATAGCATTGTCATTTAGCATCAACAGTAAACGGTTTATTTCTGAACTGGAGATAGAAAGGTGTTGAATCAGCGTGTTCCCTTGACTGAAGCAGAGATATTGATATTCCCAGTCCCCAGATTGGCCCCACAGAGAGGGCTTTCTTTTGCCTCTGCTATGCAATCCCCTCCCAGTCTCTCGGAGGGTGCCGTGTGGTAAATAATGTACCTGTCTTTTCTGGCTGTGTCTGCCATCAAAGTGCTAACTGCTGGAAAGAAGACGAATGTGTAAGACAGGATGGATGTCCTCATCTTGTGTCAATATGTGCGGGGAGAGGCTGTAATCGTCCACCCAGAGCGAGGTTGGATTTCTTTTTACATTCCTTCAAGGCATTTGAACTGGTTTAACCGGTTTTACATTATTAGTAATAGGCCCCTATTTCCCAATGTATCTACAAAGGATACTTTGTGCATGTGTGCGGGTCACGTTGACGTAGCGCGGGGTAGAGTTGCAGATGAGAAAACAATCTTTCGAGCTGCTCAAATCAGGACGCGAGCATTCATAAAAACCTGCCTCACTGCACATCGCTGCAGTTCCAAACAAAGGCCTGGCTCCGGTTTCCAAGCAGCCAAAATGGCCTGAGTCTCCTCACCTCTCATTCGTCAGCACAAAGATGCAGAGTGACTGCTGGCGAGAGAGAGAGAGACAGAGCGATGTCGGGAGGCTAAACCTGTGCACTTCCTCTGTAGCCTGTGCTCCCCTTCTTTGCATTTAGGAGCCGACCTTCAGCTCCACGCCACCTCATCTGTCAGGGTGACAGGCACAGAGCTCGCTCCGAGTCGGATAAACTCACCTCCGTCTGCAGGAAGCTGCTCATTTGCCTCGTTACGTTTGAATGTGGGGACGGCTTCCATTCTGCTCTCCTTCTTATCTAAATGGACTGTGTGATAATTTTAGTTTAGAGGCTGCTGTCATGCAGCTTTATTTTTGGGAACAAGTAAAATATCATACTCCAGTTAACAAGGTTTCCTCTTGATAGTCTGATGTGTTTATAATTACTGAAAAGTTGTAACAGAGCTTTTGGAGGTAAACAAAAATAATAAAAAGGCCCATCACATTTTGTTTATTCACCACATCACAAACCAAACAAAGTCAGTTTAATATCAGAGAAAACTAAGCGGGTGTTAATAATTTATAAGCTACAAGCAGTGTGTTAATGTATTATTTAATAGCTTAAGGTCAATTCTCATGAAATGATCAGCACTGTGCAGAGAACAATGGTGTAAAATCATTAACATGCATGCGAACGAGACACGACAAGGCATGAAAGTGTTTACCGTGGTCGTAAATCATTGTCAAGCCGCTCTAAAAGATGCTTTATAGATGTTTGTCTACACTGTCAGGAAGAAAATCTGACACACTGACAGCTGATGTTTCGACAAAGAAACACATTTTTACTCTTTGTTGCCAGCTGTGTGGGCCCTACTTAAAATGCCTCAGTCGAATCTGATTTGAAAAGAAATCTGCAAAGAGTCGGTGATGACACACAAACTTATCAACATCTGTTTGGAAAGTGGAGGCCCGGTCATCAGAGCTGCGGTGTTTTGTAATTTTCTGTCTGTTGAAAAAAAAAAAAAATCTGTGACATTGATGACAAAGGGCCGTGAACTCACTTGTTAATAATCAGTCGACAAAACTAATAATTCTATTGAAATAATAATATGATTAGTAAAAAGGAGCTGTCGCCTAAGACTGAAACAATTACTTAATCGACAAATACAAATTTAATGATTGTATGAACAAGAAATCAATAAAAATATTTAGTATAAATAATTGTAATTAATTAAGTGTGTTAATATAACTTGAGTGAGTGAGTATTTTGGCGTTTTGGTCTGTTGTTTGGACCAGTTATGTCTTATGAAGAAATCACTTTCGATTTTGTAACATTGTGATTTCTCTGCAGTGCAGTTGTTCACTGTTATCTGACATTTTGTACACCAGATGATTAATCTAGAGCAGGGGTTTTCAACATTTTTCAGGCCAAGGACCCCAAACTGATGGAGATATTAAGTAGGGACCCCCTGCCTAATCTATATTAAACCCGACCTGGTGCTATTTATTAATATACATTATTATCATTTTGTATTCAATAATAAGCTTTCCCTTAGCCCTTTACTAAAATATGTTGGATTCATGTTAATGTGTATTTAAAGAAATTAAAATTTGTGGGGGAAAGTTAAAAGATATATATATAAAAAATGTCTAATCAACCAAATATTTTGTGACCCTCCTGCAGTACCTCTTTGCACCACCTAGGGGTCTGCAGAAGAGCTATGATCTAGAGACTAATTGTCCGCCATGCTCCTCTTTATGTGGATACCATGTAAATGAACCTGGCTGCTGGTCCTCTCCAATCACAGGACACTTACTCTTTGTCACATCCCAACTTCTTATGTCATTGTCAGATTAGACGAGCAGGGTAAACTCATTAGTCTTATCACCAGTTTTCGTTCTGTAAATCCACTCTGCCGTTCCAACTCTGGAACAGTCTTCAACTGTATGCAATTTACGGTTTTTGAAAATTCACAATTATGAGTTGACCCCTGCTTGTCTATTGTTTGTGTAACCTAGCAGCAGTTGCATGGGGCAATGTGACAAAGTGTGGTAGCTCTGTGGACGGAGGTCAGTGAACCAATCAGGAGGCCAACAAAGGGTCAAATCTAGGGCAGACAAATTATTAATCTGCAAGTATCCAAAGATTAGTTAACATCATGGTCAGTTTTGGCCTCTCCAATGTGAGGATTTGATCCCTTTCTTAATTTATACTTCTGTAACCTGAATATCCATGTGTTTTAATTGACTTTGTTTGGCCTTTATCGACTAATCAATACTATAATCACCAGATTAATTGACGACAGTTTAGCTACAGCCCCGATTATAAAGCTGATCTAAATCTAAAATTATATGATGTATGCTTGGTGAATCATGGCAGGTCATGTAATTACAGCTCCTTAAGCTGCAGAGTATGACGGGCCTTTCTGTGGTATTGCGGCCATTGGGAGGGGGTTTGTTTCTGCAGTGTAGGTTCTGCACACTTGGCACAGAGTCGATGGGGCAGCAAACTGCTGAGCGCCGGCCGCCGCGGCTTCATGTTTAGCCCCGTTTCTGGACTTCTCTGTGGATGTGCCATTCTGCTTACCCACCAGCCATGTGGTAATTGATTTGGTGTCAGCTGCTGGGATTTAGAGAGCTGACCCTAGTGCAGATTGAGACAGGCCGGGCGATTGAAAGCCTTTTTTAAATTCACTGCGGGATTGGGGGAATCACGGCCCCACCATCTTGAAGTGAGAGGACGCGATGATTGAAGGAAAGCAGAAGTGGATGAAGGCTGAGATTTAAGATTCACCACCGGGAATCGGTCCTGACCTTGAATGGGGGGGGGGGGGTTGCGCGCACGCCTGTCTACGTGTTGTTTTCCTGGTAATTGATGGCGCACCGTTTGATGAAACACCTTTTATAAAATCCTCTCATCATTGTCACTGATGAAAACCATTAAGTGTCTAAGCTGGCCTTGGTTACAGTCGAGAGGATGCCATTCATTATCAGCTCCAGTGTTTCTTCTCCTTTGTGGTTTCTAGGACTGGGACGATAAGACAACTGGTTCAACCATTATTAAGCAGACTGATGTTCTCCGTCTGTAGTTTCCGTGAGTGTAATGACTTCCTTTGGGAAACAAGTGTCTTTTAAAACATTCCACAAACTGGTTTTGCTATCTTGATCAAACAAATTGCATTGTGATGTTAGATTAGCAAGATAATGAAACTGTATTCCTTTAATTTGTGCAAAGATAATGACAGAAACAGTAACATTAACGATCTCAGAATCAAGTTACTCACTGTATAATAAAGCTGTATTATAGCTAAAACTCTTTTTGAAAGATTGATGAGGTTTATATATATATACTTTGCTATGCTGCAGTGGGGTCGACATGTTAGTGATGCAGTTTCAGGTTCAATCCCAGCGGCACAGTTTACCGGCGAACGTGTAATCTCCACTGACTGCAATCAGAGATGTGTGTGTTTCCTCACACACACACACACACACACACACACGTACAGCTGGCGTCCGTGGCTGTCATTGTCTGTAATTTGGGACAGTCTGAGCCTGTGCCTACACTCTGTCACTGCTCATGACAATAAGTGGACAGAATTAGCTTGACTGTGAATCATGCGCTTCCTTCAAAACTGCAGGAAGGAGCTACACGGCGAGGTTTGTTTAATCTTTAACATTCTCAAATGTT